>NW_027496711.1:0-185212 GCF_021521415.1 Bidens hawaiensis
TTACTTAAGTACTTCAGTGGGGTTTTCCAGTAAACTTTGGGTTTCATGGTCAAATAATTTCTTTTATGCATATTGGATATAACTTATTTTAAGGATTTATAAATTTTTTTATCTCCTGATTTATTTGCATAACATAACTCACTTTAATTTAGATGCTTATTTAATTTGCAACGTTTTTGTTTTTTTTTTCACATATGTTTGTTTGAGTTTTGGATTTATATGGTTTTGTTTAATAATATATTTTTTAGATAACGATATTGCATGTTTTACCTATTTGTAAGTTTAAGTATCTAAACTTAACGAATGTGTTATATGCAATTTTGCACATAAATAAAGAAATAATATAATTTCACATATTACAAATGGAGAATTGTTCTTGCAACTTGAGTTGCGTGCTATTTCTTTGAAGTAGCAATATTATGAGAGTGTCTTGGTACTGCACTCAAGGTCTCTATATGTAATATGTTTTAATGATGTTCTCTTGGGTTTGCGTGTGCCTTTGTATGTTGGTAACATTCGTTACTTTTCAAACCCGAAAATCCGACCCATTTTAAATTTTTCGGTTTTAATTATAAATACGTGCATAAAAATATATATATATATATATTTCAAGTTTCGTCTTATGTGTTTTTATTATGTTCGTTAACCGACCCGTTTTTTTGTTTCAATATATTCGTTTTTGAAATATATCAATTTATATAAATTCCAATGATTTAAAGTTCGTATCCATTCATTTTCTATTTGTATTTTTCAATTAACGAATCTCCGAGCCTTAAAAGTTTATAAAATAATCAAGTTTCAAACTATACGAGTATAAAACGTAAAAAATTCAAAGATATTAAAGTATATAAAGTTTTAATCTAGTTATATATATTTTTAAAGTTCAAGGTTCATTGTGTAAATAAAGTTTAAAATCAATTTATATATATTTATAAAGTCCAGGGTTTAAAGTCTAAATATGATTTAAATTATAATATAATAAAAATAATATAATCCAGCCCCTCCCATCCCCTCCCTTCAGTTTACTGGCAAGCCGGCCGGCGTGTTTCTGGCGAAGCTCCGGCGACCTCCATACATCGCATACAAACCTCGTTTGATCCATTAATTTAACCCAAACGATTTCTGTTATATAATAAACCAAATAAAATTTATAAAAATTATATAAATCAAATAATATTAATAATATTAGTTTTTAAACCACATCTATGCTTTGTCACCTAAAAACCAATCTTTCAAACTTAACAAATTCTTTTTAAACTCGTTTAAGTTATATATATTATGTTTCGTTCGTTAAACTTTATAATTCGTTAACACTTTCGTTTTCAAAATAAAATATACCGTTAACACCAATATTTCCGTAACCTTTACCATATTCACACTTAACATTGATCTCGTAATGTAAATTAATAGTTAAATAATAATAAATCGTTAAAATTCCGTCAAAGTTTAAAAATAATACAATAATATCAAATGCCATAGAATAATAAAATATATATTAAAATAGTGTAAAATATCTAAAACCAAGTAAATTAACTTTATAATCCCGGTAGCTAGTCCTTGATTTTGTATCCTCGTTATTATTTATAGTTATGAGATTCGATCGCTTCGGTTTGTAACTTACTTTCGGTTATTATTTCAACTTGTCTTCAATCTCAAAGGTGAGTTTCTCACACCCCCCTTTTTACTCTTTTACTACTTTTGGGGGTAGCATATATATCCTATCCAAATTACAATTATGTTTATTTATTATTTACAAACTACAATTCGTTACATGGACTTGTGTGTGTATTTGCTTACTTGCTCAAAGATTACGTGCATGGATTAGTTCAAGATAGTATGATCACACGCCCCCCCTCCCTTTGCGCTCAAGACATTTGTTGTTATGAGTGGAAAAATGGCTCATTATTCTAGTACGTTGGTGCACAATACCAACTGGAAAGGACCTTACTTGCTTATTTACACTTGTTCATGGAATTGTAGATTTTTATGTACTTATATCAAAACTTGTGTGAACTCACCAACTATTCATTTAGTTGACATTATTTTATATATAAGATACCTTATTTAGAAGATGTTGCCGTGACAAAGTCATTAGTACTTAGGATATTCAACTTAAATGGACAAATTGCTTAAATGTGTATTTCTTTGTATTTCGCTTACTTCCAAACGTGTGTACTTGTTGTTTAAATCAATTAATGGTAATATTGTCACTTAATAGTGTCACATGTGTTTTGAGCAATCTTTACGTCACATTCGGGCGTATCCTGCTTTAGCCGAGGTGTTACATTTATCTTCAGCGAAGTTCGTCAAAAATGAGCTAAGAAGACATTTTTGTGAGACAAGACATGTTTTATGAGACGGGATGAGGTCTCTATAATTAGGTAAAAAGAAAATATATGCAACTTTGTTTTATCTTGAAAATTGTTTTTGTTACAACAATAGTATGATCACTACCATAATCTGTTTATTAAAAAACTAAAAATAAAATAATCACTTTTAGGTAATACCAACTTTCTATTGCAAAAGAATACCAAATGTTGAAACATTTGACATGATTAAAAAATCATATTTCAAGAATATTGTTGATGTTTGGGGTAATGAGTAGCAACTTACTGATATTTTATCATCAGATATGAAGCATGTTGAAAACAAGGTCAATTTTGGAATAAATATCTTCATGCATCAATACAACAAGTTCAGAAAGTATAAGTTTAAGGTGTTGGTTTCTTTCTCAATTAATGCGGGTCATAAATTATAAACGATCCAGTGTTAACAAGAAGCGTGTTTGATTGAGATTCGGTCATAATGGGAGTTGCATATTTTGTTTACATTTAGACCAAAATATTTAGCTTTGTCTTTTAGAAAATGGAAAACACTAGGCCGTTGGCATAATGGAATCCTTGGTATTCCAAGGTACCTTATCATTAATTTGTTCGTTTTCGTTCATAAAATATAAGGACATGTCCGTGTGCATTCATGTTCGTTTATTTGAAATCTAAATGAACAGTCTACAATGGAAATGAACTAGTATAATACATCACAATTTATCCTGAAAACACATCTAAATTAGTGGCTTAAATTTACCTCATTCATTTTAATGACCTTTTTAATTTTCACACACACACACACACACACACACACATATATATAACTACTTCGATGTTTATAAAACATAAACGAACGAAAATACATCACCGTAAATAAACGAACATAAATGAATGAACATAACATGATGCTCACGAACATAAATGAACAAACAAAAGGCATGTTCATGTTTGTTCGTTTTTTAAATAAACGAAGATGAACTTCCAGCCGAACAGTTTGTTAATGTTCGGTTCTTTATAGGCTAAAATTAGCATGTAAGCTGATTGGAAATACATCTAGAAGTTATAATAAATAGCGTATATTTTTAGAGTAGTAACTATAGATATATTTATATAAACACTATTAGAAAACTTTTTACATTTACAAGTTCTAATTAACAATACTAGAAGAAAGAAAAAAAACATAATCCTAATAGGGTCATATCGGTCACATGGGTTAAAAGTCGTCTGAAATTTATTGCATTGTGTTTTTGTAATCATGCTAACGGGTTCGCGCAGTCCGATTTAACCTTGGCAGAATTTTATGAATACCTTGACAGAAGATGAATGTTATTTTAGCTCCATTGTATTCTCAAAATATAATTCTTCTGATAAAGAAGATACAACAGGTATACACAATTTCTTTGTGATCATGCATTGTAATGGACTGTTTATAAATGAATCATAATATCAAGTTCATATTTGGTGGGAGGAGCCATCAAAAGTTAAAGCTTGTATTATCATTTGCTTTATTGAATTACCATGTGCACTCTAGAAGTTAAGTGACAAGATTCATATTAATAGTTTATCTTCTTTTTAAACTTGTTGGCTTGACTTCAAAAGTCAAAATTCACCCAATAAAACATATATAAAACATTTTAATATTTTTAGGAAATTGGTGGTGGTGGCGGTCGTGGTGGTGGTGACTGCCATGGTGGTGGTGGTGGTGGTGGCAGTGCAATATGTCACGTAAGCATTCCACATATATGGCAAATAAGAATGTCACATCATAAAAACTAACAACGTTAGGATTTCGTTAGTCATGGTTCATTGGTAGAAAAAAATATGATAAAAGGTAGGACTGCCATTAGTCATTTCGTTTTGTTATGATCGGCAGTAGCCACAAGGTGATATTGAGATTATTTAAAACCAATATATTATTTTAAAAGTGGTTGGAAATTGTTATTGACACCTGTTTGATTAAATTAACTAAGAACAAACACAAATTCATTCAACAACCTACAAAACTTCCACTTAACAACAAAATTCGTACTAATTAAGGGGAATATTAACTTAGGGTTTCTAATTGTTAGATGAAACGAAGAATTTGATAATGAAGGTAAGAAAAGAGTTTCATAAGACGGTTTATTATCATTATAGTTTCACTTTCAAATGAAGGCTTCCAATTATTACCCATTTTAAAATATAAAAAATAAATAAATCTAGAAAACTTTATAATACAAAAATTTATGTATAAAATATTAAAAACATATACATTATTAATAAAAAATAAATTTTTAAAAACTTAGTTTTTCCATATGATCATAAAAGTTTCGTTAATATAGTTCATAAACTAATATAACTTCTATTATATTTGATAAGAATAAAAACTAATTAACAAATTAAATGTTCTTTTAATACATAACTGTAACATCCCGTTTTCTCGTTTCGATTAATAAAATAGAATATGAATTATTATGAGTCGGGCTTGTGTTGGGTTGAATAAAATGGGTAATAGACTTGGATTAAAAAGAAAGAGAGAAAAGACCATAGGCTTAAGTCCATGACCCATAACATATAACAATAATTATGCATTAATCCATCCATTTCACTCATTCCTTACACCATCAAAAACACACACTTAGCTCTCTCTCTCTCATCCTACTTTCTCTCTCAAGCCGAAATCACCAAGAAACCCGAGCATCAACCCGAGGTAATGATAGTATGATATCTTATAGATCCAAACCCGCTAGATCTAGTCGCGAAACGACGAGCCGACATCGTTTAAACCGTTAAAGTCGCGGGATCCGGGTGGAATCGGGTATGATCGAGCAAAAGATGAGCCTAGGGGTCACCCTAGCTCAGATCTGGATCGAACGGGACGTTTTTCCGGCGAGATCCCAGTTTTCCGGTGACAGCGGCGCCGGAAAGGCGGCTCAGGAAAGTGGGTACGAGGTTAGGGTAATGTCTCTGACCTAAACCTAATTCGTTAATGGGAACTTAACGAACGAATCTTAATTCGTTAGCGGGAGTTTAACGAACTAGCCTTAATTCGAGAGAAATTCGTTAAAGAAATAATGACGAACTAGCCCCATTCGTTAAGGTCCATTTTTTTATGATGACCAGTTCGTTATAAGGTCCAATTCGTTATGAGGACTGGTTCGTTATAAGGTCCAATTCGTTATGAGGACTGGTTCGTTATAAAGTCCAATTCGTTATAAGGTCCAACTCGTTTTTATAGCAAGTTCATCATGAAAGCAGATTCGTTATAAAGTAACGAATGATTTCATTTGCTATGAACCCCATTCGTTAAGGGACTGGGATGAACTAGAAGTTTGAAAGAATGACAGAAAGGTCCCCGGACTTAAATTAAATGGATTAATTACAAAGAAGCCCTCGAACTTTTTAAGTTAGCAAATAAAATAATAATTTAGAATTCTAATGAAAAATTTGTTAAGATAGTTAATGAAATAAAATTTTTTCAAGCTAACCTGGCAGCTCGACCCCAGCCTGGGGCCCTGCCCCGTTGGACCCTGCTAGGGGCTGCTGCCCCTAGAACCCTGCTACCAGGGGCGCTGTCCCCGGACCCCGTTCGTTGAGGGTTATAATTAATATAGAAACACGATATGGGTAATGATAGATAATTGATACGTATAATTGTTATACAGTTAGTCGCGCACGGCTAAAGAAAGGAATGATCATAAATGGTGAACGTAACCGCATTCAGGTGAGTTTCTAGTCTCATTCATTGTTATGTATTCGAGGTTGTGTGCATACTCGATGTGATTAGTTAATACACTTACCTTAAGTGGTAAGTGTATGTCTTATATGATTTATGTATGAATGAATGCTTGAAAATGCATGAACGATCTTCGGATATTGCATGTACCGTCAAGGGATAGTTTAAAGATATGATTGAATTATATATGATGTATAAATGATGAATGGACGCATGGAAGTTATAATTATGAATGTATAGAAAGGTATGGAAGGTATAGTTAGAAAAGAGAACCGACCCTAATAATGTCAGAGAATGTGGGGAACCGACCCTAATAATGTCGACGAATGTAGGGAACCGACCCTAATAATGTCGGCGAATGTATGGAACCGACCCTAATAATATCGGTGAAGGTAGGGAACCGACCCTAATAATATCGGCGAAGGTTACAGGGCGGAATGCTCTTTAAAACGTATATGTATGAATGAAAGTATGTACGTAAGAATGAAAGGAAGAATGAAAGTATGTATGTATGTAAGTAAATTTGAAGGTATGTACCTTCGGGTGCATATGCAAGTATGTGAATGTATCGTATGTCGTCTGATTAACTAAAATTCACTCAGCGTAGCTGACTTTTAGTATGCACGCAGGTTAATCGACTGAGACAGCTGGGTTGAGAGAGACACATGGCAAGATTGGGAGAGACTGGCATCTGAAGATTTGTTATGATGTCTTGATATTATATGTTATGTTATGCTTTTAAAAGACAAGTTATGGATGTTTATAATGAATGGTTGACTATTATTATTATTCCGCGAAAGTTTTAATTTACTCTGATATTTAGAACTATGTTTATGAGTAAAACCAACTTCCGATGTGAGGCACCGGTGACGGGGCCTTACAACAACAATAACTAACTACAAAATCTATAAATATAACAGATACATAAAAATAATAAGAAAATCACAAACTAAACATCATAATAGAAAAGAAATAAAAAATTAATAATTCACCCCAAAATGAAATGATAACACATAACGTACCAATTTCAGATAGAAATGGAACTAGAATTGGTTTATAGAAATTCAAACACATCAATTTATTAAAAGCTCAAGTCACTATCAAGCACAAAATACATATTTTAAACAACAAAAAACAAAATGTTGGGCTACATTAATTGACAGACACATGAGAGCCTACTATTTGTGATCCATTAATCAACATATACGTTCTACATCACCAACGAACTGTAACAACTCAATACAAACGAAAATAACACAAACCATATAAATTTCCTTACGCATTCATGTATATTAAGATGAAAATTCGCATCTTAAATAACAAATTGTTGGGTCACGTTAACTACTAGACCAAATATAAACAAAAAACAAAACAAACTATACTTTAACTACAGCTAATAAATATAACATATTTTATAAATTCAGGTAACCTTTAAGTTTAATACCTAGACACATCCTACATGAAAAGTATACATAAACAATTATTAAAAAAAAAACTAAAAGTAACCCGCAGGCTAAAAGCTAGTATATATATAAACGAAACATTTAAAAGCTTTCTGGTTGCCCCCTACATTCTCTCGAGCCACCAGATTGAATTATTTGTAAATGGAGTCTTCTCATGCATTTTACCCGAATTCACGAGTATAGGTCTTACCAAACCCAGATATTCTTTAAACGGGTTATAACATTTCATTAGATTAAAAATTAATCTCACCAAGTTATTGATGTGAAAATCCTATAAAACAGAGATATACTAAAAATTATTATATGATTTTTTTAAAGATATTATTTATATTAAGAAACAACTTTATAGTAAAAAAAATATAAGCGGGTATTGGGTCTCACCAAACCCAAATAACTTTAAACTAGGTTATAACATCTTAGTTATTTGTGAAACTCTTTTATCATTAAACTCTAAGTATATTATTAATTTCTTTACAATAAATAAAATTAAACTCCAAAAATATATATAAATATTAAAAATGAATAATATATATAAACGAAACATTTAAAAGCTTTCTGGTTGCTCCCTACATTCTTTCAAGCCACGAGATTGAATTATTTGTAAATGGAGGCTTCTCATGCATTTGACCCGAATTCACGGGTATGGGTCGTACCAAACCCAGATATTTCTTAAACGGGTTATAACATCTCAGTAAATTAAAAATTAATCTCACCAAATTATTGATGTTAAACTCCTATAAAATAGAGATATACTAAAAATATTATATGATTTTTGTAAAAAGATATTATTTATAATAAGAAACAATTTTATAGTAACAAATAAGCGTGTCTTGGGTCTCACCAAACCCATATAACTTTTAAACTGGGTTAGAACATCTTAGTTATTTGTGAAACCCTTTTATCATCAAACTTAAGTATATAATTAATTTCTTTACAATAAATAAAATTAAACTCCAAAAAATATATAAATATTATAAACAAATAATGTAAAACAGCCCCCGTAATACGGGAGATAAAAACTGGTTTATATATATATATATATCGCATGTTGGTTAAGATAAAATAAAAACTCACTTGTGTTTGAGAAAACTCTAAAAACTCATTTTCAACTACATGATTTTAATTAAAGTTTAAATCTTCTGGTTAACAATTAAAGTTAATAGAAAATGTAAAAGTAAAGTTACATTTTCTGTTTCCTAAAAAATATGTTTAAAAGTAAAAAAAAATACGAAACCATTTTTTTAGATGTTTTGTATTAAATGTAACAATATATATTACATATATAAAAAAACAACAAAAAACCCGATGTTACATAGGATTTTCACGGGATTTGTCAACTGAAATCAGTTTTCATTCTATACATTGTTTATCGTATATAATATATATATATGTATATATATATATATATTTGGAGAGTTGCTGCTTTGAATGTTGTAACTTTGGCATAACATTTTTTACTCTTCTCTCATTGGACCTCAGGTCCACTACGTGCACTTTCAATGTTTCTTCTACTTTCATTGCATTCCGGAGAGAGAGCGACGGTGGACCTCAACGACATAGACCTCTGTTGGTCCTCGGCAGTGGTGCTCGACGGCGGCGACACTAGTTATGGTCCTTTCACGGCCTGACAACCACTCAACCACCGCGGCACCAATGCCGGCCCTTAGAATTCACGTTTCCAAACCGAGCCGGTAAATATATGCCCTTTAATTCTTAATGTACTAAATAATGTAAACAATTTTTTTAAATAACGTTTAAAGTTATGCCAATTAACAAAAAAAATAGACAAAAAGACTTAATTGTATAGATATTTAAAATATAGGATTTCCAATCCTAGCAGGAAAAGGAGGGGAACGAATACTCAATTTAAAGTGAATAAACATAATTTCATACTCGATCTCATAGATACATATAGAATTCTGCGGAAAGCCTTATTCGAATAAAGTCGAAAGTACGGCTTGAGGGAGATCTTTCATATCTTTCGAGATTAATGGTATTAGAATGAGTTTATGACATACTAAATAAACTAATAGCTCAAATAGCATTTGTCAAGCTCTCTTAACATTCTTGATAACAATTTGGTGAATCAACTTTTCGTAGTTTATGCTCTATAATATTATGTTCTCAATATTTATCGCCAACTCGCTAAGACTTTATTGGGGCATTGTGGATTGTAATAATATTGCAATAACTACAAATTCGATAAACTTCTTTCTACGGATGCTGTCGTGACTGTTGGTGTTCGAAGTCAACGCCCTGTTGTTATCCTGCCTGTTCATTGTAAATTTTTTTATTTTATTTAACCTATATTGATCTATAATATATATAAACAAAGATATAAAAATCTTATGTGTCGCGATTTGGTCGCTCCCCCTTTTTTGGAGTCACCAGATTTGTTTGATTTTTAAATGAAGGCTTCTCATGCATTTGACCCAAATTCAGGGTATGGGTTTTACCAAACCCAGATATTCCTTAAACGGGTTATAACATCTCATTAAATTAAAAATTATTTTCACCAAATTATTGATGTAAAAATCCTATAAAATAGGATATAATAAAAATTAATATATGATTTATTTAAAAAAGATATATATATTATTTAAATTAAAAAACCAATTTGAGAGTAAGATATTCCTTAAACGGGTTATAACATCTCATTAAATTAAAAGTTATTCTCACCAAATTATTGATGTAAAAATCCTATAAAATATGATATAATAAAAATTAATATATGATTTATTTTAAAAAAGATATATATATATATATATATATTATTTAAATTAAAAAACCAATTTGATAGTAAAAAAAATAAACATGTCTTGGGTCTCATCAAACCATACGTATATTATTAACTTTCATAAATATTATTATAATTAAAAAACCAATTTTATGGTAAAAAATATAAACTGGTCTTGGGTCTCATCAAAACCATATAGCTTTTAAACCGGATTATAACATCTCATTTATTTGTGAAACAATTTATTATCTAACCATAAGTATATTATTAACTTTCATAAAATAAAAAAAAATATAAATTCAAAAAATAAATAAATATTAGAACAAGCAATATAAAACAACCCCCGTAATACGGGGGTTAAAAACTACTTAATTAATAAAACTAGACCGTTTACAATTTTTTAATGGTGTGCAAGTGCTTGGGCAATTTAAAAAAAGTGGGTCTAAAAAGTGTTTTGATATTATAAAAATATTGGGATTCTAAGCGCTAAACAACATCAAGAATTTTATAAAATTTTTGTGCCCTCGAAAAAAGAGTTCCCCGACCAGGCGCCCACATCGCCAGCCCGCCCTTAGAGCCGCCCTGTGAGTTGAGCATTTCGGTAACAATAGTGTTGGATTACCATGTTTCGACGACGATGAGGGTATTTTAGGTGATTGCAATTTCGTAGCCTCTTCCCTCCATTGTTCAAGGTGTATTTTTTCACTATTTTACCAACATTATCTATCTAATATATCAAATTTTAAAAAAAAAATATTACACCAGTTTGAAATTATCGGATCTCAAAAATCCTCTAGCTCTAACAAGGTTTTCATTTTAAATATATACAAACGAAAACTCCTTATTTTTTTCTCAAACCACCAGATTGCATTATTTATAAATGGTGGTTTCTCATGCATTTGACCCGAATTTACGGGTACGAGTCTCACCAAACCCAGATAACCATTAAACGGTTATAACATCTCAATATATTAAAAAGTAATCTCACCAAATATATGATATAAAAATCTTATAAAATAGGGATATAATAAAAATTAATATCTAATTTTTTTTAAAAAGATATTATTTATAACTATGAAACATTTTTATAGAAAAAAAAATAAGCGGGTCATGGGTCTCATCAAACCCATATAGCTTTTAAACGGGTTATAACATCTCATTTATTTGTAAATACTTCTATCATCAAACCCTAAGTATATTATTAATTTTCTTACAATAAATAAAATTAAAATACGATAAAAATATATTAATATTAGAAACACGTAAAATGTAAAACAAACCCCGTACTCAAATCCTAACTTAATTTCTCAATATGGATTTAGTTATACGATTCTTTTTTCTTTTAAGTTTAACTTAAATGAAAAGTTTCATAAAATAATATCCAAATTATAACAATGAACATAAACGAATAAATATAAAAATTAAGTGGATAATTCATTCAACGTTTCATTAAAAAATGAACAAACCCAACATAAATTAATCAAAATTGGTTCAAGTATATTATTAACTTCTTACAATGAATAAACTAAAATCTAACAAAATACATTTACAATATTAGAAACGAAATTTTAAACAACCCGTGTAATACAGGGGACAAAAACTAGTTAGTTTATATATCATGTTTTACGTATATTGGTACAGGACTAATATGGTTTTCATTCGTTTATATATTATATTTTATTAATTTATATGGACTAGTTTCTATATGATATTAGTTTCAAATATGGTTGACTGTTGTCTTTCCTCTTTACATCATCCAAATTATATCATCGACTGTTATTGGATCCGAAACTTTGTCTTCTTTGCATGATTCTGTCTAAGTTAACTTCGTGCTATTACGTTACAAGGTTTTTATTGTTTAGGGTAGACTTAGTGTACTTGGTGTATGTGTTTTAGCACTGTATTGACTATCAAATTTCTTTTAGTATAGACTAGTGAAAGAGCTCGCACGTTACAATGGAGAAATTTGGTCGACAGTTGTTCACTTAATTATAGTACCGGCATTTACTTTTATCAAAATTTATATTCTGCATTGTTTGCAATAAGAAATATATATAATAAAATTTATATATCATTATAAAAAATAAACACAATTAGTTGTTTAAGTAAGTTAATGAACATAAGTGATGTATTTAAGTAATTAATATTAACTTATATATCAAAAAAATAATATTTAATCCTTATTACACGTAATAAACAGTTTGGTTTACGGTTTATTATATCAAAACGGGACCTGAAAGGACCATATAATTCAAGGTTGCATAAGTTTTGAATTCTTTATAGTTTTTATTTTATACCATGTTCGAAAAATAAAATTTGGGCTACTTATATGATTAATCTAGTGATAACTGACAAAACTTAATGAGCTTTATGCAAACAACTACCACTTTGACAATATGAGCAAACCAATTCGACAATATGAGCAAACATCTACCAACTTAATGGGTTTTATGCAAACAATTTAATTGTTGAAATTCATGATTTACTTCTTTCCTCTTCAAAGAGTCGATTTGGTCCATCTTGAAACTGAATAAACAAGTCATGTTTAAATTTTATAAAAATGTCTTCTATTCCCTTGCTTAGAAAAAAGACATGTTGATTAATCTTGTTTAAGGTATTATAATGCAAGTTTTGTTTAAGTTTCTAGATATGGTTGACAAGGTCAAGAAACTCATGTTATTGTATGCCAAATTGCCGATATCCTGATAAAACAAACCATATGCTAAAAATTAATCACTTTCAAATTAAGAAAAAAAAACAAAACAAAATATATTCTCATATTAAATTAGTAAATCCGCATTGAAATTGAATATTTACCTTCACAAAATTAAGTTTTGGAAAACCTCAAGGAAATTGTTTTTCATATTCTTGTAATGCAAATGATAGAAAGTATAGAAACCGTTTCACATTGAAACTGATGAAAAGAATTTCTCATAACATTTCTGTTGTAAACTGGCCTTCAGTGCGTCTCATTAAGTTCAATACTAAGTAGTATAGTAGCTCAGCCGAAAGTAGTAGTAGCGAATGAACATATCCCCTAAAGCAATGCTTCACACACAGCTCGTTCTCCTAGCAAAATGAGTGTGACCTGGTTATCGATACGAACGAACCACCGCATGAGCTGATTCAAAACGGGCCACAGTTTATTCAAGAAAACCGCAAAATCTCTAAGAAAATACAAGAGAAGAAGAGAGATTTCAATATAAACGTTTCTTGTTAATTGTTAGAAAACTAAACACATTATATAGGACATACATGTACGTGTTCTAAAAAAATTGAAGAAACACTGATCCGATCCTCTATACGGGTCCTGGATCCAATGAGTCCACAGGGTAGGATACAATAACAACCAACACAATATGAGTATAACTTTCCAAAGCCCAATGATCGGAACCTGAAAAACAGACACCGTGAGTCTCGTCACGGGATGGACAAGAGGGGGGGGGGTCTTCCCGTAACCACCCTCCGGCGTGAGAATCAGTACAGTTCTTAAGAGAGAAAGTACTAAAGTACTAGAGTAAGTACAGTGAGAGTGAATGTGAATGAATACCTCGTGCATGTTGACAAGGTATTTATAGCCGAAGGATGTGGGAAGGTGATTGGGCCAGCTGTCCCTTTCTAGAAGATCTTAATAACCGTCTGGACGTGTGTCCTTTGTGATAGGTTGAGCTCCACGTCCCATGGGCATGGGTATAACAACCTGGACACGTGTCACCCTATGATAGGATGAATCAAACCCTGGCCATGTGCACGGTTATAACAACCTGGCCAGATGTCCTTCATTCATTGGCTGACGAGTCACGTATTCTCCAAGTAACAATCGTGGTTATTCTTCTAGAAGGTAACTAGTTATTTGAAGTTGTCCTGTTGGCATTGCCTCCTGGTCATCTCAGCGGACGGATGTCTTGTTCTGCGGATGACGTCTGAGGGTGCCAGGATGCTTCCGCATACGTCAAATGGGTGTTTCTTTCTTAGACGGTTAAGCGGGTGATCCGCATGTCCCGCGGATGACTTGTGAGGAGCTCTTAGTTGACCCGCCGGTAGTACTTAAGGGTTTTTGGGTCTTTTTGGTACCCTACCTCTATAAGTCCCCCCAGTCCAGTGTTTCTTCCGTGTGAAGTTTTTATGCGGGTGAAATTTTGGACTTAATGCATTTGGGGGTTTTTGAATCTTGTAAGTTGTTGAAATATCTTTTGTTGGAAACTGTGGATAATAATGAAAAAGGACAAGTTGACCACTCGCAGGCGCGTGAACAGATGATGTGATGTTTATGACGGCTGTCACTGTACCCGACTGTGCACATTTTTCTCTTTTTCGAATTTCCCACGTGACGTGGCGTCTTTTGATTGAGCAAAGATTTTCTCTTTCCACTGTTCATATCCCATCGCATTAATTGCGATGGGTATAAATAGTGGAGGTTACTTCTTTTCGAAGTTTATTCGTCCTTGATTTCCTTTACATTTCTTTGTTTTCTCTCGATTCTCCTACCTGATATCTCTGATATTTATCACGATTGCTCGCTGTTTTCCGTTTATTGATAATACGATGACTAGTAGTACAGGATCTTTGGTTCCAACCATCGATACTGCAGAGATCAGGTGGGATGTTTCTGAATATGAAGTGTTGCTTCGTACTTATGGAATCCCACCGGAGTGGGGACCCGAGTTCCCTGTTGCCGGATCTGTGGCTAGCTTGCCTCCGATTGGCAAGATGGCCGTGTACTCTGACTATTTCGAATATGGAAATTTCTGATTTCCTATGACGAAATTTTTTATGAAGGTACTGAATGCCTATGGGATTCATCTATCCCAACTACATCCTCTTGTCGTTATGATAATTTACCATTTCAAATTCTTGTGTACGGCGAGAGACATGTTACCTCACGTTGACCGTTTCCCGGTGTTCTACCGGATGGCCAACCGTGGCGGGTGGTTCAAGTTTTATGCCCGGGAAAATAGGATTTTTGGCATTTTGCCCAAGGGGGGTTCCCAAGATTGGCATCATAAGTTTTTCTGGATCTCGGAAGACGTTGTTCCGGCCTCTATGGTTCGTCGCCCTGCCGGCGGGATGCTTCTTGAGGTTGTTACGGCCCCTCATGAGGGTCGGGATTGGTTCCGCGCTCTAATTTCGGAACCAACCCCAATGTGGGTGTTACCTGAGGAAGCCCTTGTATGGGCGGGTATGAGCCGTTTATGGCCATCTGTATTTATGGAACCCGTTTTTATCGGTTTGGACGAATGTAAGTTACCCTCTTTCTTTTTCTCTTACTTGAAACTTTATGATTGACATTTCATGCTTCCTCTTTCAGGTCTAGGTCCCATGTTAAACGCTTTTTTTGAGGATAGAGGTTGTGTGAGGAAGAGTATTCGTGATGCGAAAGACAGACCTATCCTTGATAAGACTGAGGGCCATTTCCTTTTTCCTGTTAAGGTGCGTGGCGAACCAATTGTTTCGGACGCAACTTTTCAGTCAGGTGTGTATGTTCTAAACCCTCCTCCACTTAATGCCCTTACTTCTGGTGGGGCGATCGTTATTCTTTCGTCGAGTGACGATTCTGCCACTCAAGAAGAAGGGAGCTCTGATGATGCCTCTGAATTTTCATCTGTCTCGCACTTATTGGCAGAGTTGGAGAAAAAAGAGGACTTTCAAGTCCTTTCAGGCGAGCGATACGAGTACGAGTGCCGCGGATACTAGAGGCGAACCAGTGGTTAAGAGATAGAAGGCTCATCGTTCTAAGAAGCCGTAGTCTAGTCTTGCTGAACGTATGAAGACGGTGACTGGTATGTACTTCACTTTCTATATTTTACTGCTTCGATAGGTAGTTAATTGTGACTTTTTTGTGCAGATCCGTCGATTATTGGAGACGATGTATCTGACAAGTTACCATCGCTAACACTTAGGTTTGGGAAACAACCATCTCCTCCTCCCTAGGAGAAACGGAAGATAGGCCTTCTACTCCTCTTACTGAGGCAGATGTGGAGGGGTCAAGTCTCCAGTCTGGGCTCAACGATTCTTTTGAATATCTTTTTCAGGATGTGAATGCGGAGGGTTTCAGGACTGAGCAATCTCCACCTCGTCCTCCTCCACAATTTTTTGCTGCTTCTTCTCCTCTGCCTACGGGTGTAGGATGAGAGTTTTGATTTACACAATCTGTCCATGACGTTGGGGGAGGTTCAACACATGGTGTTCCTCAGCAATCTTCCTCAATCCCAGTTCACCTCCGTGAATCAAGTTCTGATTATTACCGACGAACGAACCAAGGCGAGGACTCCATTTGTTTGTCCCTAACAGGGATATTGTCAATGGGTCTCGCTTTACTGACCCGAACGTCTGCATGACATTCGTTAATCAATGTGTACCACCCGCGGAGCGTATCCATCAATGTGGTCGCTCTCGCCATGATCTTCACACTGATTTTTCTTCGTCCTTTGCCAACGCCTTGGCTTGTGGATAAGAAATATTACACGAATGGAGAACGATGGATGGTAAACTGGGAGAAGCTTCTCGAGCTGTCGTGGAAGCTAGAAAGGAAGCAACGGAGCATCGGTCAGGGGCAAATACGGCAAAGTGGAAACTATCTAATGCCAAGATCGCCCTTAAGGGTGAGAAAGACCGTAATGCTGTCGCTGCCCGCCAGTGGAAAGAAGCCTGCGAGAAGCAAAACATGATCCTCGAGGCTGCTCGTGTTGAGACCCAGAAGAAGAAGGATGACTTGGCGAGGGCCCTTGAAGCTAATTCGGCCTTAGAAAGCCAGGTATCCCACCAAGGCAACCGGATCCAGGAGCTTGAGGCAGAACTGAAATTGCAGAAGGAGCGATCTGAGCTTAAAGACAAAAATGCTGCTGAGATACAGTCTGCTTATGACTCCTTGCTGCAATCTAGTGCGGAAGTGGAGGCTCACGCCACTGAAGCTTCCGCTGACAATCAAAAAATGGCCAACGAGATGCGGGAGCTGCAGAGCAGGGTGGAGCGCGCTGAGCAAGATCGACAGTGGTTTCTCAAGTGAGGACTTGACTCTGTAAGTTTCATTCATCCGTTTATCTTTATGCATCCAATGCTATCGATGCTAATGAATCACTTCTTTACCTTTGTCAGGTCATTCGACACATTAGAGGGAGTTCAGAGCTAACTGATAGCTTTGCTAACTTGATGACCGCTTCAACCCAACTTGGCCGAGTGGCGGGTTTTAACGAAGGGATGACGTATGCTCAATTCGGGCGTTCCTTTGAAAATCATCTGCTTCAAGGTCTCGATGTGTAGCAAGAATATAACCTGCGGATTAAGGAGTATGACAGCCTGGTGTTCCCTCTACAAAATATGCTTCCGGAGTTTGCCTCATCTGATGGCGGTGTACAACAACTGAAGAATTATCTTGATGACGAGTCTGAGGATGCCTCGTCTGAGGACACTCCTCCAGAGGATGCATCTACTCCTAATCCTTAGGATAGATTTGTAACAAGTATCTTTGTAATCCTCTTTTGAATATGAATGAGAACTTTTTGTCCTTTTGTGAATATTATATTGTTTAAGGGAAAATATCCTTGTAAGATATTTTTGTGTTGTTCAAAATTCAAATTTTTTGCAAGTTGGATGGCTATGGTGATGTGGCGGAAAGAGAAACGTCAAGGGACAACTGTCAAGACATGTAAAACGCCTTTTGACAGCCTGTTAGCCCTTTCTTGAATCTCCCGCCTGACGTGTCAACCATCTAACGACCCGCGTTTCCTCTATCTTCTGGCAGTTAGTCGGTCGCATTTATTGCGATGAGTATAAATACATCACTTATAACTTCCATTTCATTCTTATCTTTGAACCCATCTTCTCTCTCAAACATCCAGATCTTAAAGCTTCCCAGATTTGTTTCTTATCTTTTGAGCAAACAACAGTATCTGATGGCTGGAAATAAAAAGAACACTCTGGCTATTCACGAAGTCGTTGTGAATCTAAAAGAAAAACACTACAACGACGTCGTTAACGTATATGGTTTGGCTCCGGGGTGGGGCCCTGAACGTCCGGCCGACGGTTCGATTGCTACTGAACCTCCAGCGGGGAAAATGGCCGTGTATGTTGATTTTTTTACAACGGGGAACTTCAGGTTACCCATAACAAAATTTATGAAGACCATCTTGACGTCCTATGGTCTTCATTTGTCCCAGATTCATCCCTTAGGGATGTTGCGGGTTCGTCACTTTGAGTTCTGCTGTCAGGCCAACGTTATTGAGCCTATAGTTACCCGATTTTCCGTTTTTTTTAAATTGACGAGCCGGGATGGGTGGTACGGTTGGGCTTCTACCAAGAAGGGTCCCATCATTACCGAGTGGTATCGGAGCCTATACGAATGGAAACCCAAGTTTTTCTGGATTCTGGAAGATGCAATTCCATTTGCGATGACTCGTCGCAAAGCGGATGATGCTTCCCCATCCGTTACCACTACCAGTGAAATCAACCTTCCTTGGTATACCACTTTGACCAAGACACCCACGCCACTGCGGGCGATTCATGAGGGGGCGTTGGAACACGAGAAGATGAGCCGCTTGTGGCCATTCCCCAACTTGGAGCCGTACTTCGAGAATTCTGACAAGAGTGAGTTTCTATTATTTGTTCAGAATTTCATTTCAGACTCTTGACAATTTCAATTACAGGTGAAGGCTCTGTTCTTTTCTCCCTTATGGATAAGGTGGAAGGTCTGATGGTGCGCTGGCCCATTCATCCCAATGAGTTGCCGTTTCTTGAACGCACCCAGAACAATTTTTTATTCTCCACCCGTCGCTCAGAACCTGTGGTGTCTGAGGCTATGTACGCGAAAGGTGAGAATCATCGCCGAAGGTGAGGGAATTCTATAACTTCGACCTCTTACTGCTATGACTCCTAGCGGGGTGATAGTACTTATGTCTTCTAGTGAAGAATCACTACCCCGTGATGGAGAAGCACTTATTGATACTACTGATTCTACAAACTTCTTGAATTCATCTATAGGTTTGACCCGGAAACTTGGTAAGAATCCAGCCACTAGCACTACTGTGGGTGATGATGACGCTGATGTCATTGTTGAGGATGATCATCAAACGGCTGATGATGTCACCCCTGAAGGTGAGCATCAAACTGTTAATGCGGGCGTTTCCAAGGCAGCTGGTAAACGCAAGGTTCAACCTGCCATAGTTGTTCCATCAAAGAAATCCAAAAGGCAAAAACCTGCTGATTTGGAAACGCACCTTCACCAACTTGCTTCGGACGACACCTCCTTGGGTAAGTTTAATGCTTCTCAAATTTGTCGATTGTTATGGATCAAATATATGTCTGATCTACTATTGACGTTTACAGTAGCCCTGAAAGATTTATCTGAAGATGTTTCAGGTTTGAAGATCTCAACTCTGCTTCTTACTCCGCCCTCATCGCCACTCAACACCGTCCAAAATCCGATTAATGTAACAGATACCTCTCCTTTCAAAGGGAAGGGTATCAGCAACTCCGAAGATCCTGTTATGTCGTCCTTCTTCAATGTCCATCATTTTAAGGATCAAGGAGGAGTTAGCGCGCTTACTTATGGGCGGCAGAAATCTCCGCCTCCTCATGAGGGAGAGGCTTCAGTACATCGTCCGCAGTGGTCGCTACGTCAAAATTCAGTTTTTAGCGACTCGGACGTGTGCTTCGAGTATTTGCGGGAGAGCCTTCCTCCCATGGAGAGGGAACGTCAACGCATCCGTATTCGCCAAGAGCTACTGAACACTCACTCTTATTGCATGGCGAATGCGGTTTCCACCAGTCAAGAGATATGCCGAGACTGGTTGGTTATGAATGAGGCGTGGGAGGAGATTGAAGCTAAGGTGATTGAGGCCAAGAAGGAAGCCCTTGGGGCTATGGATGAAGCTCGGGAGAGCCGTCATGTGCTGGAAGTAGAGAAGGTTGCTCGTTCTGTCGCTGAGGAAGCCAAAGCTGTTCTCCAAAAGCAGTTGGATGAACAAGCTGAGCTGGTATGAACTCTACAGGCTGAATCAACGGCCAAAGACAAGCGTCTAATTGATCTCGCTGCTAAGAGCAGGGAACAGGACTTAGAATGTGCTGGCCATAAAATGGAGCTTGTTCGAGCTCAGGAGGACATAAATGGTTGTTGGCGGAAGGGATCCCTCAGGTAACTGTGTTTTTCTATATTGTCATGATCATTTGTGAAACACTTGCTTACATTTTTTTTTGTCAGGTTATCACCCATGTCGGGCGATTGATGAACTCGGGGATTGTGTCACCATACTTTTGAATGCGTCTAAACAGGCTGGCCATCAAATAGGCTTCCAGGAAGGTTATAAATTTGCTTCAGAATCCAAGCTTCCGGAAGAATATGTTTTGTACGGCCAAGATACTGCTGCCGTACTTGTTCAGAAGACAAAAACTTTTGATACTTTAAAGTTCTCTTTTGCGGAGCAGATATCTAAGCTTACGAACAAGGAAGATGGCTTAGAGCAATTGAAAGATCTTCTTGGTCTTGATGAGGAAGATGAATAAAGTCCGAACAATGCGGAAGGCGAGAACGCAGAGCATGAGGATGCGGTGTCGTAGATATATCTTCCTTGTTTTTGTAATTTGTCACTTTATTGTAATCCCATTTGTATATAAAAAGAAGTCTTGTTTCATCCGGTACAATTTGTCTTATTCCACATAATATAAGTGTTTATAGGATCTTCTTGTTTGTCAATAAAGGATTACACAATAATACATATCACATGTGACTGAAATAAAATTTCCATAGATCAGGCATAGGCCGAATTACAAAAGATGAAATTACATTTCTTCTGCTAATCTATTTAGACGTACTATATGCAACATTTCTTCAATTGGGCCCCGTTCCAAGTTCTAGGAACCTCAGTCCCATCCAACTTTTCTAACTTATAGCTACCTTTAGATAACACTTGTTTAACTCTATAAGGTCCTTCCCAAGTTGGGGCCAACTTGCCCGGAGGCTCCTGTCCGGAGGCCTCATTGTTGCGTAAGACAAAGTCTCCCGCATCAAACTCGCATTTTTGGACCCACGAGTTATAGTATTTTTGCAATTGGCATTTATAATTGTGCTCGCGGACCAATGCCAGTTCTCTCCTCTCTTCGAGGAGGTCAAGATTCATCCGGATTTCATGATCATTATCATCAATTAATAAAATTCTTGCGGATGGGATCCCAATTTCGGCTGGAATCATGGCCTCGGTTCCATAGGTTAGACTAAAGGGGTCTCAGAATTACTAGAATTCTTTTGGGTGCGGAAGACCCAAAGTACATGGGGAAAATCGTCAACCCACCCTGTCTGTTTAGTTCCTAACCTTGCCTTGATTCCTTCTTTAATTGTCCGATTGGTTCGTTCAACCTGAACATTCGCTTGCGGGTAGGCTACCGATGTGAAAATTTGAGAGATCTGCAGTTCTTTCAACTATTCATGTAGCCCGCTATCCGCGAATTGAGTACCGTTGTCACTCACTAGTTCCAGCGGAAGATCAAACCGGTAGATTATGAATTCCCATAAGAATTTCTTAACACTTGTTGCGGTTATGGATGCAACCGGTTTGGCTTCTACCCACTTCGTGAAGTAGTCGATGGCTACTATTAAAAACTTGACCCGTCCCGGGGCTTCAGGGAAAGGTCCCATTATGTCAATAACCCATTTCTTGAACGGCCAGGCAGAAGTGACTGGAACGAGTTCGTTCTTTGGTCGCAGTGTGTTGGGATCATGACGTTGGCACGAATCACATTTCCTGATTTCATGCACAGCATCCAGATGCATTCCCGGCCAGTAATATCCGGCATTCATTAAATTTGCTACGACCATTCGCGGACCTGCGTGAAGACCACAGATGCCTTCATGAACTTCTCTGATTAAATAGTTCGCGTCCTCGGCATCCACGCATCTGGAGGAAGGAACGTCAGTATAAAACACTGTCATGCATCTGATAGTTCAAGGCCTTGTGTTTTATCTTTCGGGCCGCGATTTTTTCTTCTGGGAGAGCTTCTGATGATAGGTATGCTATGATAGGTGTCATCCAAGAGTCTACTCCAGTTTGAATTACCAAAACTTGATGTTGTGGGACGGATGGACGATCCAATATTTCAATGCGGATGTCCTTAGCAAAGTGCTCGAAATTTGTTGAGGCCAGCTTACTAAGGGCATCTGCTAACTTGTTCTAGCTTCTCTTTATGTGAATTACTTTACATGAAGAAAACTGAAGCATCAAATCTTTCTCCTATGACACGTATGAAGCCATTACGTCATTTTTTTCTTCGTACGTGCCATTGATCTGTCCCGCGATTAACATGGAGTCCATGCGGGCTTCCAAGTGTTTCACCCTAAGCTTTTTAGCTTTCCGTAGGCCCGCCAGAATAGCTTCATACTCCGCCTCGTTATTAGCACTTTTAAAATCTAATTTTATGGCGTATGTGAATTCATGGCCTTCGGGATTGACTAGCCTGAGGCCTGCGCCAGATCCCTCGCTGCTTGAAGCTCCGTCCGTGAACGGTGACCAAATTTGTCCTTGTTCAGGAGGTGCTTGGGGTTGCTGTTCAATTAAACATTCTTTCTCTTTGTGTTGAGGAACTTCAGTGACACAATCCGCCAACACCTGCCCCTTAATTGCTGGCCTGAGTTTATATTCTATCGCATGTTCACCCAGCTCGATGGCCCACTTCGCCAATTGCCTAGACAATTCTGCCTTACTCAGAACGTTCTTGAGTTTGTATCTTGTTAGCACATTGATGGGGTGCCCCTGAAAGTACATGCGGAGGCGTCGGACAGCATAGACCAGTGCTAAAACAAGTTTTTCCAGCATTGAATATCTGGTCTCTGGGTCCGATAATGTTCTGCTGACGTAATAGATCGGTGTCTGAACGCTCTTTCTATCTGTCAGGAGTACAGCTCCAATGGCAATATCGGAGGCAAAGGTTCCCCCGCGGAAGGTGCTGTTTAAGTGGGCAACTCCATTAGGCACTTTTTGACTTCCAGAAAAGCTTGTTCAGCTTCCTGAGTCCATTTGAAGTGTGCTTTCTTGAGGCAGTTTCTTAATGTTGAGACAAACAGATAGGATTTAGCTGCATGATTCGCCAAAAAGCGATTCAAGGCAACCAATCGACCATTAAGTGTCTGAACCTCTTTGAGGGAGGAGGAGAAGGCATGCGGGCTACAGCTTGGATTTTATCCGGATTAGCCTTGAAACCCGCACTACTAACAATTACTCCAAGAAATTTTCCTTCTTCCATCCCGAACGAACATTTGGCTGGATTCAGCTTCTTGTTGATATTCCTTAAGGTTTCGAATGTCTCTTCAATGTCTCTCAACATTTGATCTTCCTTAGTGCTTTTGATTGCAAGGTCATCCATATAAACTTCCAAGTTTCGACCAATCTGATTCTTAAATGCTATGTCCATCAATCATTGATATGTGGCTCCCGCGTTTTTTAGATCGAATGGCATCATTTTATAGCAGAATGTGCCTTGGTCTCTTCAGAACGCAGTCTTGTCTTCATCTCCAGCCGCCATGCGGATTTGATGATAGCCTTTGTAGGCATCAAAAAAGCATTTGAATTTGAATGGAGCCACTGCATCAACTTTGAGATCAATCTCCGGCAACGGATAACAGTCTTTGGGACACACCTTGTTTAGATCCTTGAAATCTATACACATCCGCCATGTCCCATTGCTCTTAGGAACAATAACCGGATTGGCGATCCAAGTCTGATATTGGATTGGACGATTGATTCCTGCATGTAAAAGGTCCTGAATTTACTCATTCATTGCTTTTGTTTGTTCCGGACCCATCTTATGTTTTTCTGGACAATTGGTGTGAACATCGGGTTTACCCTCAGTTTATGTTCCGCAATAGTCCGCGGGACACCAGCCATGTCCGCAGGTTGCCATGCAAAGACATCAACGTTCTTTTTAACAACTGTTTCAAAAAAGTCCTCACTATCTCAGAGATAGCTGGTCCAATTGTTACAGTTTGTTCTGGGAATTTCTTGTTTAACACCCATTTCTCATGTTCAGTCCGTCGGGTTTGTTTTGGAATCTTTCTAGGCTTAGAACTCTCCGTCGCGAAACAATGGTGATTAACGTGAATGATAGCCACTTCGGTACGAGTTGGAATTCCAACTGCACTGTGTGCTGTGGATGGATGAGCATTGAAATCTCCGATCGCTTCCCGCCCCAAGATAATTTCATGTTTTGATGTTGCTGGTAAAACTAAAAACTCGACCTCCTCGGTCCTTGAATAGACTCCGTAACTTAGAGTGACTGGGAATGAGATCACCCCTCGTGAGTGGCTGTGGTTTCCTGAAATTCATATTCTCTGTGGTGAGGATTTCAGCAGGGGTCTTTGAAAGTGGAGTCCAATTGTTGGGGCCTCGATTCAAGGGTCCTGCTTTGTTTATATTGCCAATGAGAGATCTTGTGTCGAATGGCTTCGATACCTCCGTGTTCGGCTGAAGTCTTGACCAGATTGGCCCCTTTGCTTGTTTATTGGGTTGTGGTGTTTGGAACTCTACTTTTAATTTCTGCTTTTGATTATTATATCCCAAAGTTTTTTCAGTTCTGGCACACAACTTTGCCGCGGTCATGATATCATCCCACTCTTGTGGCATTCCATCTCTACCTCTTAGTGTACGGATCAACGCATCACACCTGACATTCTTGCGGAAGGCACCACGAAGCATGTCTTTGCTGATTCCACCGATGTTTAGACTCTCGTCGTTGAATCGGGTAATAAAATCTTCCACAGATTCGTTATCTCGACGGATAACGTCTAAAATTTCTGACTGGTCACGAGTATGCTTCTTTTGCTGGCTAAACTGTGGAGAGAATTTTTTCCCCAGATCATCCCAGCTGGAAATTTGACCATCAGGTAACTTTTCAAACCATTCTCGTGCTGCCCCTGTTAGTGTCAATGCGAACATGTGACACCAATAGGGGAGTGTCCACCCGCTAACACCACCTACCGCCACAAAGTTTTCAAGATGATCGCTTGGATCAGTCATTCCATTATATTTACCCACCGATGTAGGTATTTTAGCATTGACAGGAAAATGCGCTGTAGCGATGCTTGTTATGAACTTCGATTTTTCAGCAAAAGCTGCTGGGCGATACGGTTTAGTGAAATCTTCTTCCGCGTCTATATGATATTCAGTGTGGCGGACTACGTCTTGCGGGCGACTACTTCTCTCCCGCGGACGCATCCTGCTGTCACCAGTGTAAAAACTGAAATCTCCTGGGTGATAAGTTGAATCATAACTATCAAACTCGTCTACTTAAGATGGCGTCCGCATGTCCATACGAGGACGAGGACGCAACCTCCGTATTTCACCAAACTCCTGTTTTGTCTGTTAACTGTGACGGATTTGACTTCCTCTTACTATTGGTGGAGGAGAAAGAGATCTCCGAGGAGATTCTTCATAAGTCAGAGTGCGAGTATGAAAACGTTCGTTACGCACTCTACGCTCATATTCAGCTGCCAAACTCTCTTGCTGTATGCTGAGACACTCTTTTGGAGACAGTGGTCCCCTAGATCTGGAATTATGTCGATGAGTCCTCGCCAGATCAGAATCGCCTGAATCATCCTCCAGATCCAATACTGATCAAGTTCGGCGAGTTTCTCTCATAATTCGTCCGAGGTCACCCAGATTGGAACCTTCCGGTGCTGTAATACGTCCCGTATCTGTGGGAGTAGGACCGGTTGGTGCTGTAACATGCTCTAGGGTAAAACCTCCAGGTGTTACGTTAGCAGTTCGTGAACCAGGAGCTGTGATGAGTGCAAAAACACTTGAAGCAAAACCTTCAGGTGCTTCCGTATTTGTAACACGCGAAGTAGGTGCAGTAGTTCCCGTCGGCCCCTCAGGAAGTTTACTCGTATTGAACGAACCAAAAAACCAACGAAAACTTATGCAGTTCTTACACCAAAACGGATGGCGCCAATGAAGAAACACTGATCTGATCCCCTATACGGGTCCTGGATTCAATGATTCCACAGGGTAGGATACAATAACAACCAACAAAATGTGAGTATAACTTCCCAAAGTCCAATGATCGGAATCTGGAAAACAAACACCGTGAGTCTTGTCACGGGAAGGGCAAGAGGAGGGGGTCTTCCTGTAACCACCCTCCGGCGTGAGAATCAGTACAGTTCTTAAGAGAGAAAGTACTAAAGTATTAGAGTAAGTATAGTGAGAGTGAATGTGAATGAATACCTCATGCAGGTTGACAAGGTATTTATAGCCGAAGGATGTGGGAAGGTGATTGGGCTAGTTGTCCCTTTCTAGAAGATCTTAATAACCGTCTGGACGCGTGTCCCTTTGTGATAGGTTGAGCTACACGTCCCATGTGCATGGGTATAACAACCTGGACACGTGTCACCCTATGATAGGATGAATCAAACCTAGCCATGTGCACGGTTATAACAACCTGGCCAGATGTCCTTCATTCATTGGTTGACGAGTCACGTATTCTCCAAGTAACAATCATGGTTATTCTTCTAGAAGGTAATTAGTTATTTGCAGCTATCCTGTTGGCATTGCCTCCTTGTCATCTCAGCGGACGGATGTCTTGTCCTGCGGATGACGTCTGAGGGTGCCAGGATGCTTCCGCATACGTCAAGGGGGTGTTTCTTCCTTAGACGGTTAAGCGGGTGATCCGTATGTCCCGCGGATGACTTGTGAGGAGCTCTAAGTTGACCCGTGGGTAGTACTTAAGGGTTTTTGGGTCTTTTTGATACCCTGCCTCTATACAAATGAAAAATCTAACAATTAGGAATTTAAATAATTAAACTTAACCCTTAATGAAATAGAATATCTTGCACCATGCTCCAAGTAATAAGTTACTTCAAATAATGACAAGGTATACGTGTATTCGAAACGGGTCCGCTGCGGGTCGGCTAATGCGGTGATTCGTTCGTATCAATGAGCCTAAAACAATAGTTGGTTGCATCTTTACGCTAAGCGGGTATGAAGTCAGAAGCCACTCAACACTGGGAGTGCTTAAGAATGAGAACCAGCTAGATGATGTCAACTCCCGATCAGCCTGTGTTGACCAAAATAAAGAAAACATTACATAATGTTAACTAACATATCATCGCATTAATAGAAATCATTACTTTCAACTCCTATAAGTTATAAAGTTCCCCTTTTAGCTATTCTACTTAGCACATTTGATAAATTTCAACTCGTACACCCGAAGTAGAGCATCATATGCAAGAGATGATTAGTTGATAATCAACTCCTCTTTTATGTACTCATAAAAAGGATTTATAAAGAACAGGAAGTACATAAAACCAAGGTTGTACTTAAAATTCGTTCTCAACGTTATCTTCTAAATTATCAATTGCACCATGTTTATTTTAATGCTTGAAAAGAAAACTTAATATTTTTAGGAAAAAAATAACATGTAAAGTAACACACAATGTAGGTCAAAAACAAAGCAGAAAATATTTTTAGCTTATAAATGTGAGGTAGGGTAATTCAATTTTTCTAGTAACACTATCCATTTTGAGAATTCTTCATTTCATATAAAGATTAATAATTATATAAAATCAAATAGCAACTTTTAACAACTTTGGCAATTTTACCATCAAATGCTTACTTGATTTGCAAATCGAGAATCCTTTGGTGATTCTGTCTTGGTAGATTTTTCAAGCTTTTTAAAATGCGTTCATATGAAGATGTTGACAAAACCCTCATTCACTAAAAATTGCTGAAACAACTTCACAAAATAATGTCAAGCTCCAGTTAGTCAAAAGTAAAAGTTAAGACCACAATACTAAGACTAAACACATAAACATGATATCATACAATTGCCACATCGGACTCTGAGACGAATAATCCGCTGATTTGTAGCTTTTCACACACCCAAAAACCAATAGTGTAAATGCATCGTGATTAACTCGAACAAGTTGCTCTCCAGCCTGCATAATTGAAAAGAAAAGATAATAATAATAATAATAATAATATACAGGAATGCCTAAGTTGCAGTGGATGCGAAACAATGCAAAGTTAATATACTTTTTACAGCTTCACTAAAAAATATACTTTTATTAGAATTCCTGATAAAGCCTTCTCAATTCCAGCTTCACTTCTGGCGGCATTTTCAATACTTATAGGAAACACAGGATTAGCCCTGTCTACAGTATGATTATTCCTCAAAAAGTATAACTTTTGACATACCAAATAAAACAATGGGATCAATTTCAAGCTAATATACATAAATACAACAATGAAAAACAGAGAATTCACATAATTACTATTTGATTTGCTGATTGCCAAAATTGAAGATTTGGAATTGGAGATTGGGCAGGGATTTTGAAGTGATTCTGTCGATAAGTACTAGGTCGAGCACAACTGGAATCGTTAGAAATCCAAAGCACAACTGGATCCGTCGAACCTTAAAATAGCGCAACCCAAGAATCCGTAAATGTGATTGGGGAACTGAAGATGAGGTCTTAAAGTAGGCTTCAATTGAAACGAATGTGGGCGGGTAGATGGAAAGGGTAAAGCAGTCAGTTGAAGGATATCATTGAAATGAAATATCAGAACGCATTCAATGGTTAAAATCAGACTCAAGAAATGAATGGAATTAAAGGTAGCCGGAGCAATTAATGAAGTCGCCAAGAACCGAAGTACTATCCTAGCCCAAGCCGGAGCATTCAGGGCGTGTTTGGCCTAGCTTTTTTAACAAAGCTTATAGTTTTTTTTTCTTTCTTTCAAAATAAGCTTAAGATTGTGTTTGCTTTAGCCTTTTAAGCTTATGCTTATTAGATATGTATGCTAATTTGAAAAAAACTTATTTGGAAATGGTTTTTTTATCTTATTTGAAGAAGCTTTATTTGGATAAATGGTGTAAGTTACTCATTTGCACTCAAATGGTGGTGGATTAATAATTATTGAAGCAACTTATTCCGTAACGAATTAAAGAATTGTGAATTTAACAACTTATTAAGACGCATAATTGATAAGAAAATTGTGGATAATTAATAGAGGTAACTTATTACTGTAACAATTTAACAACTTATTGACGCATAATTAATATGAGGCAAATGGTGGAATTTCGGAGAATAGGCAAAAGGTGGATTTCGGAGAAGACGCATATTTATGTTTATCTTTAACTTTTTGTATAAGTAATACTATTTATTTATTTTATTCATTATAGATATTACGTTATTCATTTTAGATAAAGATACATGTGATGAAGGATTTAACAAGACGCAACAAGAATCTTATACTCCAAATAATGGTATTGACAGTTTAGGATCTAGTGACATTTATGAAATAGATGAAACACAAGTACACACGTAGAATTGGTGATTTATACATGAGTACAGTTAGAGATATGATTGCAGGAGATCTAAGAAAACCAAGATGAATGTTTATTGAATATTAATGTATTTCTGTAGAAGTTTTACTTCATCCTCGATGTAAATGTATCTAAAAATGATGGTATAACTCATAAAAACAAAGTAGATACATGTAAAATATAGGATATGTGATAATAAGTAACAATGCCTCTTTTGGTCATTTTACTAACATAAGCTAAATAAAAAAAACTAACACAAACGCTTAACAAGAGCTTATCATTATAGAATATAAGCTAATCAAAACACTTACAAAGACGTTATTAAATAATATAAAATAAGCTATAAGCTACTTTAAAATATAAGCATAAGCCAAAAAATAAAAGTCAGGCCAAACACCACCTCAATCCAACATTAAATTTAATGGTGTTATAATGTGGAAGGTGAAAGAGTGCATATCTCTATTATAATATAATAATGTAATATATATATATATATATATATATATATATATATATATATATATTGTTGTGCTTAGTTGATTTCATTAGAAACCACTTTGAATTTTAAGAACTCGAAAGAATTCGACGTAACAATTTTTTTTTAAATTTTTTTACGTATATGTAGGTTACATGTACGTAGAAAAATTATAATATATTTTACGCATCGAATCGACTTTTTACATATGTGTAAAGGACGTTTAAATTAATGAAATTACTGTAAATCTTTATTGTCCCTCATACTTAATTTTTTAATTAGATTTAATCTTAACCACATAATTTAACCTATTTAATTAAATGTGTGGTTAAGAATGAGGTTTCAAACCTCACTATCACCAATTTATATGAGAGATATGAAGGATGACCCTGGCTTGCCAGGGTTCGAGTTTTGATCTCACCCGGTTTTACCGGCCCCTCACTGCTGTGCCGTTTGGCGGGCGTGGGGGTCGGGTTTTAACAGAGGAATCCCTCAATAGGTGGATCGCTAGAGATTCTGTCCATCCAGACTCGTGGCCGGCTCGGGCTACCTATAGCCAATGAGGCCGCGTACGAAGTATCCGACGTTACTTAGTTGGTCGTTCAAAAAAAATGAAATTTTTTAAAATTCAACAAGCTATCAAATTATCCCTCCTTTTTTTTCCTTTATGTGTTGTTTGCTAATTACTTTATGCAAACTATGTCTAACAATAAAAAAAAAAGATGTCTTGGGCTGCTTTTATGGAAATTGTGAATCATCACGATCTACCCATCGTACTTCTATACAACTATGCTTTCAAATAAAACTTATGTTGACTGTAATAGACTTTTTCAAAGGTATATAATCAACACTGTTAGAACCCATGTACTACACGAGTTGGTAAAAAAAATATAATCTACCTATTTTAATAAAGTCTAATAATTGTGACATGCGTTAGTATGTGGTTAATCCTCGCAATTTTTTCCCCTCCAAAACTACTATATGACATATATCAATAATTATTCACTTTTCTTTTACACTCAATTTATATTATATCTAATTAAATTATTCACTTTCTTTAAACTCTATTTGTATTATATATATACAATTTTATATAAATAAATATTTACATATTATACTAATGTACATTGCTAATATATATTTCACAACGTACTTGATGAAATCCCAAATTCTACAACAAACCGTGTTTATTAAATATTGAAAAGAATATAATTTTAAATGTTATCATTAACATATTATACTATGTATATTGTTGAAGATTGTAAATTATAAAAAACACTAATATGCTTTCAATTTACAAAGTAATTTTTTAAATCATTAGATTATAAATATATGCTTAAAAGTTGATTCATTTTTTAGAAATAAATCAATTTATCTATTGGTTTTTTTTTGTGCATTGTCATATAAATTTATAAATTAAAAATATATGATTTAAATCTATCTATTTTTCGGGTAAATTAGTAAACTATACATATATGTGTTAAATTATAAGTATAGTATATACCAATCACATTCAAATATAATAAAGTTTATCATATTTAAATTCTTGGGTTTTTTTATCAATGATTGCTGTGAGTTTTTGGTGAAACTTATATTTGTTTGTTACGAGTTAAATGTTGATAAATAGATTGTTGGTACAAATTAACAGCATTTGGCTGTTATTTGTAAAATACGGGTAATCTGAATATTTTTAAAATTTTGAGAATGCAAATAGATTTATCGTCAAACTTGTTACGGGTTCAAAGTTTTGACTTGAAAATATAAAACAAATGAAACTTAGAATTTTAAATGTGACTGAGTTTCGAATTTATTTTTAGTGACATTTTTGGAAATAGTCAAAAGATTCAGGATTTTGCAAATTGAATATTTTTCACATGACTATTGATGCTTCTAACTTTTATAAACATTTGTGTCAGCATTGACTTTTTTTTTAATAGTGATCAGAATGTTGTATGTGAAGCATGTCGTACAAAATTATGATCAAGTAAAGCAAAACAATCACAACATTGAACGGGTTAACCTGTTATTTTTTGTCAATTGGCAAAGTCGAGAAGTCTATCAAAGTTATCAAAATCTTTTTAATGGTGTAGCTCAAAACTATTATTATATGAGAAGTATTCTCTGAAATTGGTTCATAACCAAATTTCTTTCAATTATACATACTTGATACTGAGAATAAATATTTAATAGATGGAGTATTCTTGTGTATGTTTTTGCACGTGCATTATTTTTTTTATAAAGTTTAATTTTTTTTTTTGGAAAAAATAATTTTATGATGAATAAAATCAATTTTTATATAATGATACAAGCATAGATGTAATAAATATTTCTATATACATTTGTATTACTTTATTTGTAACTTAATTATTTAAATCATCCCGTGTGTTACACGGGCTCTAAAGCTAATAAAATCCGACGGTATAAATCAAGGTGAAAATAACAGTTCGATTAAAATAAGTAAAGACGATCGATTAAATAAATAAATAAAATATTTTTAGGGTAAACAATATGAAATGAGATTTGAAGTCAAAAGTCATCAAGATAATTGTCAAGTCTATACATCGAAGCACTAAATAACACCAATAAATGAAATCCGATAAGTGAAAAATGAGAAGTCCAATAAATGAACACATAAGTTGGGATAAACAACGATACAATTAATAATAACATTGTACGACGAGTTTCACACGTGAACAAACTTGAGGTTATAAGTATTTGAGGATATGATTACATAAAATGTGATAACACGAGAATGAGGTGAGTTTCTTTGGGGTGATGCATACGTGTATCAACATAAATAAAATAGCATTTGGTTAATAACCAAAACAATCGATGAAATGTGATAAAACGTGAATACGTCCACTATTGTGAAACTGTTTATATAATCGTCATTATAATAACGGTTTCTAATAGCGCCAAAACTTGCGGACAAACACACATAGGCCGCTTAATAGTTTAGATGAAATGACATAGAATAATACTTAGAATCGTGTTTACACAAATGCTCAAATATAAATAACATAGTCATGAAAATAACGTTTTAAAGATAAACGAAATTTTTAGCGAAATTGAGGATTTGAAAGTATTACACAAATTGTTATTGAATAACTTGAATTCTGTCATAATCAAAACAACAAAATGAAATCTTATGTGCATGATATTGTCATCAAAACATCTCATCAAATGAAAAGGAATCGTAAAAATCAGTGAGACTCGAATAAACGACGAAATATATAAGTCTCGTGTCATACAGAATGAAATTGAAAAATGAAGTCCTTAAGTAAAGCCGTTCATTCGTTTCCAAGAAAAAAATGAATATAATAATAACATAGCCTCGCGGTAACGCGTAGCTAGAGAAACGTTTTGCTCAGTATCGAAAGTAAATCTTGTAAGCCAATTTGTTAAAGGAATTTGTATACATAAGGTTATTGTGATGAAAATAAATTATATAAAGTGATGATGCTTGCGATAATAAGAGGTAATAGTTCGCGTAAATCGTTATTGAACAAAATTTATGTCACAATATGAAGTAATAAGCATTTATTAATGTGTCCCAAAAAGATTTGGTAAAGCCATGATCATTGCATTTAATACAAAATAAGGAAAGTTGTAATTTATTACTAAATAAATCCCGCACTCAACATTCAAAACATCGTATTTATAAAGTTTTTTATGAGGTTTATCACCTTAGGTGATAATATTTATGATTCTTGAAATCACCCATATAATCGTTTAATAACCTTTAAATACAAATCCTCATAATAGAATTTTGTTGTCATGACCATATTATATTTTCTTCAAAGATGATTTATAAAATTTGAGCATGATACGTAAACCATTATATATATATATATATATATATATATATATTTAAGAGTTTATAATTTAAAATTGATTATTTGAACACATGAGGTTGTTATAAATACACTAGTTCTATACACATACATAAAAAAAATTAAGGGTAAAACGAAGCTTGTGTGTGTATGGGGGGGGGGGGTTAGGCTTTGAATGGTGAATGGTTTGGAAATTTGGTGAAGAGTGAGTGTGTTTCGGTTGGCTTGCGTAGTTGGGTTTTCTTGAGTTGGATTGATGAGGTTTGTTGAGTTTAAGTCGTTTGAGTGGGTTAGGCTTAGCTGATTTGTGTGAGTAGTGGTTGGGCTAATAGGCGAGGTTTTGCTCATTTCAGCTCGGGTTAAGTTGATGAGTTGGATAATTTGATCTTGACTAGTTTGGGTTGAGATTCGGTTTATACATGTATTTTGTAAGGAGTATTTGGGTTGCTATTTTGATATCAAACTCTATGGTTGGATGAGAATGGTGTGGCGACATGGTTTGTGATTTGACATGGCATGGATCGAAGGATTGAGTCATAGTTGGGTAATCTTTGGTTTGTTTATGTCCAAGGCATTTGGTGAATGTGTTTGTCGTGTCTTTGAAGCATTTGGATGGTAAATTTGATAGGTTTTCATGACGTAAAAGTGTCGGTATTTGAGGCTTTTTGTTGGGTTAATGTTGTATATCTTGGATTTTGCATAGGGCTTGAGTTGCTGAGGGTATACTTTTGGATGTTTAGGTTTCGTTCATATTGAGGAAAGACTTGAGTACGTGGGAAAGCTTTTGTAGTGGAAGGGTGGTTAGTTTAAGACGGTAGGTTGAGTTGGAATACGGGTGTTTGGAAACTTGGGGTTGCGTCTCGGGAAATTTTTGACCAATAATAAGTATTAATTTGGAAATATCATATGAAACTATAATCATGAGGTTTGCTAAGTTTGAAGTTTATTACAAAATAAAAGCAGATTGTCATGAGGAATCAAAATAAATTTTTCTTATAAAGACTATATTAATTTTTTTTTATTTTGCTTATGAAGAAATTTAAAATACGTAAAGTGAATGTCAAAATTTGTTATGAGGTATCAAAGATTGAATGATGAGTGTCGTTTTGGGAATATAAGTTGCGAAATGAATTTTTTTTACCAAGTTCGTTACCTAATGTTGTGTAACGAAAATATCATGGTAAGTTAAAATGACCGGCATTGTAAATCGAGAAAATCACAAGTAAACGATTTTTGTCTATAAAGTAAAATTTCTATGAAGTTTTTCATGAGAATCTCAAGAAGATTACAAACTAATAGTTTGTTACTTTCTTGAAAAATTATGGCAAAACTATCAAAAAAATTTTAAAACGCGGAAAATCGTATGATGTAAATTTTTTTTATATTTGTGAAAATTTATAATGAACCAAAGATTGCATGATGAAAGTGGTTATGAAAATAAGTTCGGTAGCGAAAATTCTACCACGTGTATTATATAATGTAGTATAATTAAAAATGTCGTGAAAAATTTAAATAAATAAAATTTTGAGGTGATCGTACAAAATAAACGGAATAGTTATAAAAAAAATTTTATAAAATTTTTGTACAAAGGACTTTAAAAACAATTTAATGTTTATATAATATGAAATTTACTTGAAAAGTTGAGGTGAAATTTATCATAAAACCTTCTTAATATGATGAAATTCATATAATAAGATTTTTATTTGTAAATAGTCTTAATGAAAATAAATGACATATAAAATAAATCATTATGAATAGATCAAACTATATATATACATATATTTATTTTTTTAATTTTTTAATTTTTTTTTAACTTATATCGAAGATATTTTAATGAACGAAATTTGCAATAAAAATCCTAGTGAAATCAAAATGAGAAAATTGATGTAAAACTTTACCATATAAAATCGAGATATAAAAGAATTATTAACAATAAAAAAATATAACATTTATAAATGAAGACTTGTGATAAGAAGTTATAACAAAATAAAGGAAAAATTGTTTAAATTCTTGAAACGTAATAATAATGTTTTAAGATTTAAAGGTGGAAAAATCGTGCAAGAACCACCATGACTTGATATTTCGACACTAAAAACCTTTTTTACAAAGCTACCATGTTGGAGCCTAAACATGCGCACGTACCACCGTGTCTTTTTCATGTTTTCGACTCAAATAACGATTGTAACAAAAATAATAAATCGGAATACAACGTCATGTCAAAACACTGGTACACGAACCACCGTGGTTCCATTGTTTCAACACTGAAAATTAGGATGGAGAGCGGAACGTTCGCATTCGACAACTTAAAGTGGTCATCTCATAAGAGACAATCTTTAAGGAGATTTGAAACAACGGGATCCAAGTTAAGCTCGTGATCCATAACACACAATGAAAACTAATGTTTTTTTGTGATTTAAGGCAAGGATACATTGGAGTACTATGAAAGTGTGTGTATGTGTATATATAAAATTAAACAAAAGTAAGGTAAGGATACCGTAGTATGTTTCGAGTATTTGTGTATATATATGATTTGATGAAATAAATAAGTATATAAATAAACAAGTGTATTGAACAATCAAGTAGGGTAAACACGTATATGCAACACGTATAAAGGACCCTAAAGTAAAGATTATACGAGGTTGTTACGTCTAACCACCTATCCTATAGTCTTGTGGCTCTGACACCAATCTGTCACACCCCGACAAAGGCGGCGGAACATGCCGGGGTGCAACCGATTGCCCAAATACACAAGACACTATTTAAAGTGACAATATTTAATCAACTCCTTTTATTTCATAAATCAATAAATAACACATCTCGTTCATACAAACAATTTGAAAACAAGTAGCAATTATATTGTTCGTTTTACTAGTACCTAATAGTCTTGGAAACATTTTTCGTCAAGTCCTTGAGTCAACAAAAGTCAAACCTGTAACATTTCATAAAATAAAGTTTATCAACACAAAGGTTTGTGAGCAATTAATAAGTTTGAGCATATAGTATATAGTAATAAAAAGCCACAAAACTTGCATACAAAACAATAGATAAAAGCAACAACTTGGATAAATAGATATCGCTAATAGAATTACGTTAGCGACACCTAGCTATAAGGGGATGCCAAATAGTCTAGGATTTTATAGTTACCGTTAATTGCATTACGTTACGACACCTTGCCATGAGGGGTTGCCAAATAGTCTAATATTTATAGTTCCACCATCCAAAAGCGATAAACACATAAGCATGTAAGCATAGAACACCAAATAGAGCAATTATTTAAGTAAAGTATACAATCACATTTTTGGGTTTAAGATTCAAGTAAATAAAGCATTTAGTTTGGTAAGTATGAAATGTCACCCCAAAACGAAAGATAGAAAACGGGGTATGAAAGTGTTCACCTCGATTGACAAATTGAGAACTAATAAATGATTGACATATAGAAAGCTTGTGAATGAAAGGAACGAATCCGATTTGAAAGCTAATTGAAAACGAATAAATAATATATTAATTGAAACTACATTTGAAAACATTGAACGAGAATGTTCGATTGTAAATCGGGTTACCGGTTAATTTGTTAACGATTAAGGACTCGTACTTAATTGATAATTAAAATAAGATAATATTATTTTATTGAGCTTTTAAATAACTAAACCAACATTAAATAGAAACAAGCCGGGTTTAAATCAAGATTTCGGTTTTATAAAAATGAATAGATAATAAAGTTTATAATGATATATAAGATAAATAATGATAATAATAATAACAATAATTATTATTAATAATACTAATATAGTATAATACTAATAATAATAGTTAAAGGATAAAAATCTTAGTATTAATTAAAGTGTTGTTGATAATAATAATAATAATAATAATAATAATAAATAATATTGATAGGAATAATTATACCATACTCGATGTTGGTTCGATTTCTAAACGAGTTCACAAATTAAATATAATATTATTATTGCTAATAATTAATGATAAAAAATATGATTTTAATAAATAATAATATGATATTTAATAATAATAATAACCACTTTAATATTTATAATAATGATAATAATGATAATATTAATAATGAATACATATATTAGTAAGTTAAACATAATAATACTAATAATATTTTTTATGTAGTGATATTAGTACTAATAGTAACCATAATTTGTTAAGTATAAAAATAATACTAAAACCGGTCTAGGATGAGACTCGAACCCGTGACCTCTAATTCAACAACTAACGTACAAACCAACCGAACCAAGATAACAATTGTTAATTAAACCCATAATTAAACCCACAATTGTTAATTTACCTATTAGCTGTACATATGGTTGTCAGAGATGAAGGCTGCCGGAGACGTGGTGGGTCACCACCACCATGCTTCATACCCTGTCGCCGGAGCCCATTCCGGCCGCCGGAGGTGCGCCGGAAAAACGCATCAGAGAGAGAGAGAGAGAGAGAGAGATAGAGAGAGAGACGAAGACGGAGTGAGAGAGAGGGAGAGACGGAAAGAGAGAGGGAGAGAGAGCGACGGAGAGAGCAGAGAGAGAGACAGAGTGAGAAAGAGGTTGGGGCACGGCGGGCGGCTTTCCGGTCGCCGGAAAAACGACCCGAAGGGGAAGGGGGTTGCCGGAGCAGGGAGGGAAAGAGGGTTCGGTTTGGGTGAGGAGGAGAGTGATGGTGTCGGTATTTCTGACGAGGGGGGAGACTGCCGGAGTCGGCGTCGCCGGCTTCTCGCCGGAAATTCGGGGTCGCAGGAAAACGACAAGGGGGAAGGAGAGTGGGGGCGGCTGGGTTGTTTATGTTAGGGTTAGGATTTTTTTTTTATGTTTATATATATAGTTTATAAATGTTTAACTTTGGCCCCTCATGTTTGATTTTTAGTTATAAATAAATCAAATCTTGAATAGCTTTAAGGAAAATCACACTTTAGTCCCCTAAAGTTTATCAAAAGTTGGTGAAAAATTCATCGGTTTATTAGGTAGAGAGATCATAAGGGTACCTTCAAACATATGCGTTAACAAGCAACTACGTATGCTAGCATGATAAGAAAATGTATTTTACTTGATGGGATCACAAACCTTTGGAAACATCAGACATCCATCATAAGCTATCGCATCATAAAATGAATAACTCAAAGAAAAATAGTACAGAAGATACAGGAAAAACACATATGGCTCTAAACTAGCTACAATAAACATAAAGTCAACTCATTTACCACCTACAACTTTATCTTTTAAACCGATCGATTGAACACAAACCCTTTAGGTAAATGGGTCGGTAGCACTATGCATTTCACTGCATTTATTTTTTGGTTTCGATGACATTAATTTGTCATAATATTTCTTTTCGTTACATTCAAATTGACAGCCCCCACCCCCTTACATTTATCTCCTACTCATCCTATTCGACTGGGTTTGGCTTTGAACTTCTTGGTTTTTCTATATATGAGATCATAAACTCTCCCGAAAAGTAGCGAATTTATAACAAGCTTTTTGGTTTTCTTGATATAACAATGTGTTATTTTTTTAAAAGTAATTTGGTTGTAAGAAGCTCTTGATAAAGCTTATCATAACTTGACTTTTTTCAGTGAGGAATAATACAAAATATTCAACTCTTGAGTGACAGCCTTACTTTTTGAAGTTCTAACATTCAAGAGGACAGGGGTAAATCAATTATTAAACTTTTAATCTTTTTAATGCCCAAGTTTTATATTAACTATGTTTTTTTTTCTATTTATTAACATGGTCTTTTATTTGCAGAAGACCAAAAAACATGGAGATAACCAAATCTGGTGCATAAATGCCGAGGTTGGTACAAATCAATTAAAATCTCAATTTTTTTTTTAAAATATACATGTTTTCATCTTCATAGTTTGTGCTTATATCTTTTTGAATTTTTTTTAATGTAGTGAAACTTGAAGTGGATGTGGGCTCTGGTATTCTATTTGTAAGGTTAAATTTGAAAGCGTTAATTTGAGAATGGCCCAAATAGGAGTAGTTATGGTTGATTTTGTTTGTTGTAAGTTGTAACGGTGCAAACTCCAGTGGAATGGGACGATTATGTCATGCTCGCAGATTTTATTTGTAACATTCAAAATATTAGTGATTTTAAAGTGTTTTTAAAAAATAGGATTAATTTCATATATGCCCGTACAAACAACATAAATATCATATATACCCAAGCAAAACTTGAAATATCATATATGCCCTTACAAAGTAACTAAAATATCATATATACCCCTATTCATTAATAATAATTCAACAAAAGACCATTTTATCGTTATTTTTTAAAAAATTTAACTTTCATGTATGCTAATTTTTTACGAATAGACCACTCTTCCCCTTCAAGTTACATAATGCGTTTATACCCCGTGTTATTATTTTAATTTTAATCGACTTTTCTCATCGTAAACGAAAACCAAATCGTCTCTCGTCACTTCTTCAAATTGCAAACTATTCGAAGATTTATTGCATCGAATGGTCTACATTATAAACCTTTTATCGCATCTAATCAAACAAGAGTAATATGGTCATTTTTAATTTTTTTTAATGAATTGGGTATATATGATATATTAATAACTTTGCAAGGGCATATATGATATTTTTAGTTTTGCATAGGTATATATGATATTTTCAATATTTGTAAGGGTATATATGAAATTGCCCCAAAAAAATTGAGGTGGTTACTAAAAGATATAATCTTAAAAGATAGTTGTAACACAGGACCATCTACCAAATATTTTAGGGGGTGTTTCGGATTCCTTATAATAGCTCTTTAAAAGCTTATAACTAATGAGTTATAAGTTATAAAGTGTTTGAGAAAGTTATGTTTTGTGAGTGTATAAGGTATAAGTTATAACTTTGTAACTTATACCTTATGCCTTAAATAAGGTATAAGAGCATTCTCATCCAATCCCTCATATTATGTGAGGGGGTGTTTTTACAATATAGAGAGTGATTTAAAGTGTTGTGAGTGATGAGTTTTTATATTTTAGAAAATGTAGTGATTTTTCTGTATATTTGAAAAGCTACTGTACACTCCCTATAATTTTTTAATATATTTTGAAAGTGGTTGTGAGTGAAGAAAGTGAAATGGTAATGATAAAGGTATATAAAAATATTATTTAATTGAAAAGGAGAGAGAAAATGTAGTGTGTTTTAGTGTAATTTTAAATTTAGGGATAGAGGGTTGGATGTGAATAATCTAAGGAGGTAAAATGAGGGTCAAGTTATTCTATAAAGGGTAACAAAAATGAGAAGGGTGAAAAGTCATAAATAATTGACATGTGTCAAGTGGGGATAAAAGGAAAAATGGTATAAAGGTAATTGTACACCTTTTCTCTCTCCACATGTAAGGCACATGTTAATATCCCTATCATTTTAGAACGTTTATAACTTTTTCGTATGATATTTAAAAAAAAGTTCATCATAATAACAAGCGTTTTTTAATCTTTAATATGAGTATGATTTTTGTTATATAAAATTTAAAACAAAAATCACGTCATTGTGTCTTTTCGCTTATCATTGTGTCTTTTCACATACCATTGTGTCTTTTCGCACACATTGTGTTTTTTGTTTATAATTGTGTCTTTTTTCGTCATTGTGTCTTTTCGCACACCATTGTGTCTTTTTGCTTATAATTGTGTCTTTTTTCGTCATTGTGTCTTTTCGCACACCATTGTGTCTTTTCGCTTATCATTGTGTTTTTTTCGTCATTGTGTCTTTTTTCGTCATTGTGTCTTTTTACACACCATTGTGTCTTTTCGCTTATCATTGTGTTTTTTTTCGACATTGTGTCTTTTCGCACACCATTGTGTCTTTTCGCTTATAATTGTGTCTTTTTTCGTCATTGTGTCTTTTCACACACCATTGTGTCTTTTCGCTTATCATTGTGTCTTTTTTCGTCATTGTGTATTTTTCACACCATTGTGTCTTTTCGCTTATCATTTTGTCTCTTTTCATCGTTGTGTCTTTTCGCACACCATTGTGTCTTTTCGCTTATCATTGTGTCTTTTATTGTCATTGTGTTTTTTCGTCATTGTGTCTTTCAACTCATCATTATGTTTTTTTAAATACTAATAACACCATTGTGTAATAATAATATGTAAAAATAATGATAAAATAACAACAAATTATCTAATACATAAAACACAATGATTGATACATGTTACACAATAACTTGAAACGTAAAACACAATGGTGAATACGTATAACACAATGACCTAAAACGTAACACACAATGGTGAATACGTATAACACAATGGCCTAAAACGTAAGACACAATGGTGAATACGTATAACACAATGGCCTAAAACGTAAGACACAATGGTGAATATATATAACACAATGATTTGAAACGTAAAACACAATGGAAACAACATATTACACAATGACACAATGAACAACAAAAAACATAATTAAAAAACCCATTAATTTTTTTTATATAACGATATGATACTCATATTAAAGATAAAAAAAAATTTATTATTATGGTGATTTTTTTTTTAAAAAATAATGTCGTATGAAAAAGTTATGGACATTTTAAAATGATGGGTGGAATTGGCATGTGCCTTGCATGTGAAGAGAGAAAGTCAACAAATATGGGTTGTTACCTTCATGCCCTTTCCGTCAATTTTTATTTATTAAATTAATCTCAGCCATTCAAATCTATGATCAATGGACTGGATTCCTTCTCACTCTTCTTATTCTTTTTGTCCTTTATATTTTAATTTTACCCAAATAAGGAATCCTAAACACCCTTTTAAAGTCTGGGTGTGTGACTAATAGTTAATACGGTTCACTTATTAAGCAGCGGAGAACATATCTTTATTTAATATATTAAAAAGAAGATTTATTCCTCACTAAAATACTATTTAATTTAGTATTATACTATATATTAATTTAGAACTTCCTTATGCATTGCTCTTTGTACCTTATGCTAGCTGTGTTGTACTCCTGTCTTTGTACAATGGGTAAAGCTTCTGGTACTTATCTTTACTTAATGCATGTATTGGTGATGAGTAAGGACAACATGTGTGAGGCACTGCCACGTTCTTGCTTCGTTAGACGTGTGGCTCCACATCCCTTTTCTTCATTTCATTACCTTGAAATGCTCTCAGTCCCTTCTTGCGAATGTCTTAGTTCCAGGTATGTTATGTTGCCCTTCTCATCTTTGTATTTTTGTTTCCTTTTCTGTTTCGAGTTCTAATTTTTGTCTAACCCTAATCCCCAATTCACATTATTTTTTATTTGGAATTGATATTTAAGGTTTTTGATAGACCATTTTATTCATCAATTGGTAATTTTGTTTCGAGTTTTGCATAGCTCAGTGTTTATAGAGGTAGGGTACCAAAAAGACCCAAATACCCATAAGTATCACCCGCGGGTCATAGAGAAACCCCTCATATAACACCCGCGGGACATATGAATCACCCGCACAACACGGTAAAGGAAGAACATCCTCGCACCGCACGCGGAAGCATCCAGGCACCATCAGAAGTCATCCGCGAGATAGGACTTGTCCGCCAAAATGACCGGAAGGCAACGCCAACTGGACAGCTGTCATTAACTATCTACCCTCTAAAAGAATATCCACGATTGATTACTTGAGGAATACGTGACTCGCCAGCCAATGAGCAAATGACACCTGGCCAGGTTGTTATAACCGTGCACATGGCCAGGGTATGGTCCATCATATCATAAGGCGACGCGTGTCTAGGTTGTTATTCACATGCACATGGGACGTATAGCTCAACCTATTACAAAGGGAAACGCGTCCAGGCAGTTATCAAGATCTTCTAGAAGAGGACAGCTGGCCTAATCACCTTCCTACATTCTTCGGCTATAAATACCTTGTCAACCTGCATGAGGTATTCATTCACATTCACTCTGACTCACTTATACTCTGACTATACTTAGTCTGTATACTTCATTACTTTATCCCTTACGAACGATACTGATTCTCACGCCGGAGGGTGGTTACAGGAAGACCCTCTTGTCCTTCCTAAAACGAGACTCACGGTGTCTGATTTGCAGGTTCCGGTCATTCGACTTTGGGAAGTCGTGCTCATACTGTGTTAGTGGTTATCGTATTTTACCCTATGGACTCATTGGATCCAGGACCCATACCCGGGGAGTGGATCCGTGTTTCTTCACTGTTGTTTTATTGGATTCACTGTGCCTTTTCCTTTCATGCTTTAGTTGAAGGTATGAATTGCGTTTGTATTAATTATTCTGGATGATAATTTGAGTTCAGTCTATTGTCGATAGGTGTAATGTGCCATTGGTATTTGTGATAATTTGAGTTTGATAATGTGCTACTGGCAAAAAAGAATGGACCGCCGAATTGTTCCTTTGTTTTTATAGTTGGTTAATTTGATTGTTTAAACTGCGCTTATAAGGTGTTCAATATTGAAATGCTTATAGGATGTTTTGAAAGAGATTGTGTTAATTTCTTGCTCTAAACTTGGACTAAATGCATGTTTGTAGACTATATGAACTATGATGTACCTAGTCAATAATATTTTTAAATTATTGTGGTAATTTCTTGCTATAAACGATATAATCAGTAAATGTTATATATTAAACGTACCAACAGGGTGTAAGTATCATGTAATAGATGATTCTCAAATTTTTAAACTCTAAATTGCAATTCCATCTATTGGTATGGTTAAATAATAAACCAACATTACACGTAAGAAAAATTAGCTGCCATTTTAACTATTTTGCCTATCCTTCCTTGCACATGCAATGTTCCATTTTTTTAGTTTTTTTGCCGTTAAACTAGAATGTGGAGTCTTTTTAAAAGTTTGTTTCTGATCCATGTGCATCTATATACGTTGACAACATTGGGTGGTTTCTTCTATTTGTTATATAAATACTTTTAAAACACTCTAAATTTGTATAAATTTGTTAATCATGAATGCCTACTAGAAGAAATCATCATTGAATTATTTGAACAATCTAAAGCCTTTTATCTGAATAATGAATGTATAGTATATGGTTTAGGGTTTAGGACTACATACACGAATTTGATCAAGAATATTGATAAGTTATCAAGTATATGCAAAGCATTAATTCAGATTGTTGATATGACTGTAAAATAAGCTACATGAATACCTTAGAGTGATATTATTAGCTATGAATAATGTGTATGTAGATCAGTCAAATGCTTTGTTCACTGTGCTGACTCTTCTGGCAAATTTGAATTCTAGGATTGAAAAGCTTGAAGCGGCTGCATCTTAACTGTGCAGTTAGAGAATATGAACACATTAAGGTAACATGATAATAGTTATAAATGTTTTGTTATTGTCTGTATTTAGTTTTTATGTATTACATTTGGGATCCACTTTGATATATGAGAAATATATGACAAAGAATTAGAGCGAGTTTGATAGATTGGATAGCGGAAGAAGTGAATTTTTTTTGGCACGTTGAAAGGATTTGTTATTAACCAGGTACATTTTTCTCATCTTAACTAATAATATGTTACTTTTTAATTTTTCCGTGTTCAGTCGAGCGAAAGGTATTTTGTGATTATCTGGTTAAGGGTGCAACTTTAGTACACTGCTTTTTTTATTACAGACGGGATATGAAAAGTAGATGGCGAGTGTGTGGGAAACGGTTGCAAGAGAAATAAGTGGATACGCTGGAAAAATCTCTAAGCTTTTGTTAACAATGTTAGGGGTAAAATTCGTTTATCAGGTAATTGTTTTGACTATGTTGAATTTGTTTTGTTTTTGTATTATTTAATTTGGGTGCGTTTGGAAATTGGCTTTTTGTTTTGTTTTTTAACGAATTAAAGGGAATTCATTTTCTATGTATTTTAATGATGTTACAACATATTTTTTTAAGCATCCTTCATACAAACTAAAGTGAAATAAAACTCACTCACAATAGCATGTATTGAAGGTTTTAACTTTTTTGTTTTGTTTCTTGCAGCTTATTAATGAGAACAAATGGTATGTGCCAACTAAAGCTGTTTGACCTAACAATGAAAGCGGAAAGGTTAATCATTGTCGATAGGGCTACAAATATCATGGACGGCCAGCAGGTTATTACACAGACAACAATCAAACAACCTTACAAATTACACCACCAAAACCCTATCCAATTAAAAAACATGTTCTGTTATATCTACTAATAACCTCCAAAACAAGATTCTAAGATCAAATATATTACTCTAATAAGTTCTGCATATGATAAGTCTAAATCGAAAAGATAAATGATTACCACTTGAAGAAGGCAAAAACTCTTGATAATTAAGTAGAGGTCATTAGCCAATATCTAGCTAGGCAATGATCGCATCGAAGACCCGCCACACATACATGACATTTTGTAAGCTGTTGAAGTGGGTAGATAAGCTAAACATAGTAGCGATGCTTTGTAAATAATGTTAAGTCGTAGACTAGGCAGATCCTTAATTGACCGACCACAACCACCACATTTTGTAAATGGCCAAAGCAGGAAAAATGTTAAAAAGACATTATAACTACCATTTATATTATGACTTACAATTAACTGCCACCTATACTATGAATTACATTGCAATTCACGTAACACTCTATATCAATCAATCAAACCCAGTGAAGTCCCACCAACAGCAAAGCTTTAATAGGGTCTAGGAAGGGTGGGATGTGGGCACACCGTACCCAGGGACGGATTTATTCCAATGAGTACCGGGTCAAGCGAACCAGGTGTTTTTCGAACCGTAGTGGAGCATTTAATAGCGACTTTTTTAGCGAACCAGGTGTTTTTCGAACCGTAGTGGAGCATTTACTTGACCCGAACCGTTAAACCAATCCGAATCGTCAACCCGACCCAATTTTTTTATACGCGTTCTTATATATTTAGAGCATCTTAAAATAGCGAACCAGATAAAAAAAAATTCTAAATCCGTCACTGACCGTACCTCTATCCAAAGGGATAAAGAGGCAGCTTCCAAAGAGACCCTCAGCTCTAGAATACATATGTATGGGACAATATAAGGAAATCAAAGTTCAACAGTAAATAATAATAATAATAATAATAATAATAATAATATATTATTGTTTGTAAACAGAATAAGGTAAATAAACGCCCAAAAGGGCGTTACCCTTTTCATAACCAAGCACGTGATCCTTTTTAGATACCAGCGCAACGCGCGGGTATTGAAAACTAGTTTACTTTTTAAAGTACATATAAAACTTACTCTCTCTAAAAGATTGACATCAACTCAACTTCTGAATCATTTGTTTTTTTAGGTATATTGTATTTTATTTTTTTATTATTTAAGTTTTACTTTATTATCTATATCTATATCTATATTACATATAAAATATTTTTGATGGACAATATGGTAATTTAACCCCTCATTGGAGACACCGTTATATTTATTATATCTTCACTCCTCCGGCGACATTATTCCTTCCGTCCTCCATTGCTCCGGTAACCCTTTATTGTGGGCGTTCAATTGCAATCAATGTGTGCAATCACTTCAAGAGTTGAAACTGACTCATTTAATTGTGCCTTAAGGGGGTGTTTGGTAGAGGGAATTGAGGGGTGAGAAATGGAATTGGAAAGAATTCTCTTGTTTTTTTATGAAAGAAAGAGGTGAGAAATGGAAATACTCTGATTTTGTTTCTCTAACAAAAGCGGAGAATTGGATTTCTCGACGTTCATTTCTCCCATTTTCCTCCTTTTCCTTTCATTTCTCCCATGTGTTCATCTTTCTTCTGCAAGCGTAAGGCCGCCGCAAGCCGCAAGGATGAAGCCTCCACCTCCACCTCCACCGCGGCCGTTACTCAACCGGAAGAGAATAAGGAGGTTGAGAATCCTGCGCCTAAAACGAAGCGTGCTAGGGCTTCCAAAGCTGAAGCGGAGCCTGAGTTCTTCGATGACCAGCGTGAATTGGTAAGGATACGTCTTCATTGTTTCTGAAAACGTTGCTGTTTGTTTCAGTTTTCGATTGATTGAATTTGTGGTTAATTGAGCTAGGGTTGAATGTAGCATATGGAGGTTAATTTGAACAACACATATTTTGATTAATTGATACGCAGCTGAATCTGTGGTTAATTGATTGTATGATAAGTTAGGGTTAAAAGTAGCATTTGGAATTGAAAGCTAAAACAGTTATTTCATATGTTCAACAATTGTTTGATTCATTGATATTAAGCTAAATTCGTGGTTAATTGAACGTATAATAAGTTAGGGTTGAAAGTAGCATATGAAATTGAAAGGTAAATAGTTAATTTGAACAACACATATGTTGAACAATTGTTTGGTTGATTGATGCTGAGCTGAATCTGTGGTTAATTGGTTGTATAATAATCTAGGGTTAAAATAGCACATGGAGTTAAAAGTAAGTATAGTTAATTTGAGGAAAACAAATGTTGAACAATTGTTGGATGGATTGATACTGAGCTGGTGGTTAGTTGATTATCTAATAAGCTAGGGTTAAAAGTAGCATATGGACGTAAAAGCTAATACAGTTAATTTGAAAACACAAACAGAGAATTAACTTATTGGTACTTTTCTATTCTGCTACACCATTGCAGGTAGGAGATTAGATAAATACTAATAATGAGATACAGGGGACATGGTTAGCAATTCTTGTGTAACTTGGGTTAATTGTTAGCATGCATCGAGGTTGAATCATTAGTTAGACATGTATATTCTTTTGCAAATTGATGTGCATGTTAAACTCAATCTTCAGAATCTTGAGGTTAAAACTTATATGGGCCCTGTTACGGATTTATATGTAGATGCTTCTATAATGCTATAGTTTTAGAGGTTGTGCTTGATTTATAATGAATTGTGTAATTTTCTCTTATCAAAATATGTATCACAATAGTTTTGCATTAATGCTTAACTGGTCATAATCTGTTTTTATTGTTGAACTTAGTTATCTTTTTGAAACACTTGAACATGATGCTTGTTTTTACTTTCTCACTAGTCATGACTAAGATTATACCTTCTTTTCTTTCAATGGTTTTATTTTTTTACTTGTTTTTGCAGGAGGATTTATGGAAGCAGAACTTTCCTGTTGGGACAGAGGTGTGTGTGATCATTAATGTTCATTTTTTATATTGTTCTTTTTTTTTGGTGTAGGCTACTTATTGAATTTTACATTTTCTTGACAGTGGGACCAACTCGACTTACTTTCTGAATACAATTGGAATTTCTCAAATCTAGAGGTGAGTAATACTGTAGCGTTTGTTTAACATCCAAAAAGAATTGATTATTTTTTAATGTTTTATTTATCTAATAAATGTCACATAACTAAGCAACTTTTTATCTCTTCATCAAACCGTGCAGGAGGCATTCGAAGAGGGCGGGGTATTACATGGGAAGAAAGTGTACCTCTTCAGTTGTACAGAACGTATGTAGAACATGACACTCAAATATTTAGATTTTGAAATTCACATGTTTGTGGACTTATAAGCTTAGATTATTGCCTGATATGTTGCATTTTTTTATTGGTTGAAAATGATGCTATCATCCATGTTTATGTGACTTGATTTATCTTTCTTTCAGCACAATTGCTCTTTTATAATGGTCAATCAAAAGTCACATGCATACCTGTACTAGAGTTAAATTGAAATAGATTACGTTTGTAATTCAAATGAGGTTTAGACTGCTAGACGTTATTTGAAATTGGGTCAGATCCACAGAAACTTACAAATATAAATTGCATATTGTTAAGGGCATATTTGGTATTTCTCTTAAAAAGTTGAGTTGAAGTAAAATGTCAACTTTGAGATTGAATTGGTCAAATGATAGTGTGGTAGCCTAAAAATAGTCAGTGATGTGTTATATAAGTTTTAACATTGACATAAACGTTACACCAAATATAGGGATCTAAATGGGTTTGAGACTTTGAGTTAGCTTTGATTCAAATGAAACCTATCTCACAAAAGACTTTTTTGCACAGGTTGGCATGAAAGTGAAAAAATAATGAGATAGCCAATGACATCCAAGTAGTATAGGAGAGGAAATCCTTTGGTCGATAGGGACTCTTTTAGCATGCAAAAAAAGCATTAGCATGTGTTATAAACTCTTCTGGTGTTTACTTGAAATTCATTGTGTAACAACTGATATTGTGAGTTATGATAAAAACGGTTCAAAGCAGCTCATTTGATTGGTAAAGATGTGGATCTAGGACGTTCTTTTCTTGCGTTGACAATAGAAGAGAAAATTGAGATGGTCGAGTTGTATACCGATGGTTCAATGGGATAGTTGTGTATGGTTGAAGTATGTTTTGTATGTGAATTGGTTTTAACTATGGTTGATGTTTTTTGCTTAAAAACTATGTTTTGTATGTGAATTGGTTTGATCAATGCATATTTTGGTTGGAATTTATGCATCTTTTTATATGTTTTTTATTTTTTAATAAATATTTGTTATGAAAAAAATACTTGTGCTAATGATAAAGTTGATATAATTCTCTGTTTATTTTCTATGTACCAAACAAGAGAAATGATTCTCAGCTATATTTCTCTACTGAAATCTCTGTACTACCAAACAGAATAGTCAATTCTCATTCTCCAGACCAATTCCCTTTCTCTGCAATTCCATTTCTCTACAATTCCATTCTCTGTACCAAACACCCCCTAAGTACCATCCGTGAACGTACGGCAATTCAATCATCACCCTTACAACCTATAGCTTCTCTATATATTTGGCTTGCAAAATACAAATAGCTGCAGACATAAGCACCGGGTATTATGATTCCTGTATGTGCAAATGAATTATCACAAAATCCTCCAGGTTTCGTTATTTAATTGATACTTTTCTGCTCCTCTCTTTAGAATTAGGGCATTATTTTCCCTTTTTCTCAATTGACACTTTCATTTAGTAGAAGTTTACCTTACATGACCATTTAATGCTTTTAATTGATTTAGAATATGATTTATTTTAACAGTATATAGATTAGATGATGTTGATGCTTTTATTTAGTTTTGATTTGTAGTTTTGCCTTTTTTTAGGTCAAGCATGTGTTAAATTGCTCAGCCAAATCCATTTAACAAAAAATGTTCATACTTCTTACATCTTTATCTTGAATCTAAAGGTATAACTAATAAATTACATTGGATTTTTAAATATCTTATGGTGGTTATTTTAGATGTTTTGGTGAATCTTATTCTTAGGGCTAATTCTGATTATCTGCATTTTGTAAACACATTAGTCTGATAATTTTCTCAAAATGCAATTCATAACGCCCTTTAAATCTTATAATGATTAAAAAACATGGGTCGGAATTTCCACCTTGCACAGAAATGACCCTTCTAATGACAACCAAACTCATGTTAAATACTTTTACATAGAAATAAGGCCTTATCTGCGAGCTTTATCAATGTTATCGGTAGATGTTATACCAGTAGTTGTAATTTATGTAAACTAAAAAAACTAAGATGACCTGTGTCACATAAATTTTTTTTGGAAGATCAGGCTATTACCATTATTTGTACAACTTTTCCAAAGTAAAATAATAAAATACACATACTTTAATGTTGGTGAGTTACGGTTTGCCTATAAATCATTAGCAAAATTCTCTCACTTAGGTTTGTTTTTAGGGGTCATAATGTGGGGTTTAGGTGCATTTTTTGGAATGGGTCACAGAAGGTGATGATCGTATGACGTGTGACATGTGTCAAAGAAAAGGATCCGATGCTACAAAATGTAATCCTTTGTATCATAAATGTGAGTAGAGGCAATATAACATCCAAAATTATGTATATGACCTTGAATCAATTATATGTGTAGAACTTGAATGTTGTAATTTAGTTGAACTTGAATGAGAAACATTACCCAAAAGTCTTCTATAAGTGCAGCTTGTACTTTTAATCTGACGTTAGAATTAACGTTACATAAGCTCCAATCTATGTTTCAATCGTGATGCAATATTGAGATTGTTTTACTTACCTATATTTTAATGTGAGGCATTCGTCAATTGTTAAAACTATCTTAACCTCCAAAGCATGTTGGTATCTGTCACATCCCAACATACGGCGGAAATACCGGGGCGCGAACTGATTGTCACAGCTCTCAAGGTTACTATCATGCACAATATAAGTTTCAATATCTATTTGATAATTTCAAATAATTAAAGTACAAAATACAACTTATTAACAAACAACAATTACAAATTAAATTCTTGATCGTATCATTTCTAACTTAAATTCTTCACTAACTCTTCACCAACCTGCATTAAATTTCTACGATAACCTGCATATGCGTTTAAAATAGAATTTTGTCAACAACACATGTTGAGTGAGCAACACACCAATTTAGTTGTACATATAGTATATATAATAAAATACGTAGCTGCAACAAGTCATATGAGAATAACAAATCAACCAAATAAGCAAGTATAACTAAGATGTCAAAAAGCACAAAGGCTATAACGACTGGCGTATGATCATACTAGACTGAGATTATGTTGGACCTCTCCGAATGCGGAAGCATACAAAGCAAGTAAGCACATACACAAGTAAGGTATAAGTTGTTAACACATTAGACAAAGTTGCAGTTTTGAGTATAAGTATATATGAGAAATCTATTTACGCATATGTCCCAAAAACGTGGAAAACAAGTAAAATAGGGGAATGTGGTACTCACCTGGTCGAGAAAGCAAACGAGATAAACAAAGATACAAAACGTCACTTCTTTCGAGATTGTCCAACGGAAAATCCTAAGTATGAGTTATGACATAAGTAACTATGAACTTAAAATATGAATGCTAATCAAAGACGTTCGAGACTTGATGAGGTTTGGGATTTATGATCGAGTGAGTGATTTTGGGAATTAAATATACTTATTATTTTTATTACTTTTATTTAACAACGGTTTATCATAAATAACATTATTTTAATTATACAAAATTACATAAAGTAAATATTTATAAGGCTTTGGATCATATAAAGAGATTTGTTTTAAATAATTAATTAAAGCTAAAAATACACTTAATGTTTATATATATATATATATTCTTATTATTAATAAAGATTCCCTTTTAAAATTAATATGCGAATAATTGCTAACAAATAATAACACCGATATAAAATATGAACTATTATGAAATACTTGTTAATTAACAAGATTACATTAAATATGTATTTTAGATTACATCTCCTTTTTAAATTTTTAAATATACATTTTAACTTAAAAAAACCTTTTGAATATTAATACCTTAATTAATCCATTACACATATAAAAATACACACACACACACACACACACATATGGCGTCTAACCAAGGTTTGGAAAAAGATCGGTTTATTTGTCGATTTAATAAAATAAAGTTTTATTTGATATTTACCACTAACTATAATAATTTATAAACCATTTAAAATAAATAAAACAATTAAAAGAAATAGTTTCCAAAAAGAATGACTGGCAGAGACTCGAACCCGCGCCAGTGGGCGGCTTAAGGAGTTAAACGCATGCCAGTAAGCCAACTGAACCAGCTAGTCAAGTGATTAGATCTTAAGAATTAAAATTCATAACCAGACAGTCACAGATGAAACTATAAACATAAACCCTAACAACATCAATTCGATTCATCCCGACACCATAATCGAATTGATATTGGGGCTATTGATAAGCATAAACTCGCGATCCTAAAAAAGTATTTAATTACCCGAAACACTTACGGATCGATGGTGAACGAGGAATACCCAGTCGCGACCAACAATGGAGATGAACAACTATTTTCAGTACGTTTTAATCAAATTAGACATAGGGTTTATGATGTCGCTGCAAAGAGGGTTGTGTGGGAGTGATTAATTGAATTAATATGTTCTTTTGCTTGTATAGTAAGAAGCGGGTTAGTGTCAGTCATTTAAACAGGAATTACGAATCAATATTAATTGGTATAACATAATTAGAACGTCGGTTAGGCTGTATATGGTATGTATAATGCATTGATTGATTCAATTTCCAAATAAAAGTGGAGAATTAAGGTGCAAGTAAACGAATTATAATCGGGTATGATAATCGGATAACGGGTCTGGGTTTTTGATCAAGATACGGGTTATGGTGATCCGTTAGAGTAAATTGATTATAACATATTTTCCTTTCAACCCCTTAATGTTTAAGATGGATACATTTTAGGTAAAACCTTAGTTAAGGGCTAGATTTGCCATATTTTGCAAATTATAAATATATATATATTATATAACCAATTACATAATAATAGTTAATTTAACCTATGAACACGATAAAAGTTCTCGAACATTGAAACGGGTCGGGTTTTAATAAAGAATATAAATTCTGAAAAGTCCGAGTTGTTACAGTTTCAATGCAACTTTTTTTATAATCTAACGTTTTTGTGGTTGAATATGATGAATTTTCAGGGGAAATTGTGGGGAGTTTGAGACATGACAAAGTTTGTATTCGAGACAAAATGGCCTAAAGTTAACATGCCTTGCTTTTTCTGAGGAAGAAAAAGGTTTTGGGGGAAAAATACTTGAGGTAACCTCAATAGTATTTTTTAAAATAACTTTTATTGATTACTTATTACTTTAGCGTATGAATCTGGTAGTTGAGATCCAAGGTAAATAAAGCTTTGGAGAGGGGTCATGCTGGCGAACTTATTGGCCCAAGGTTGGAGGCGAAGGTGAAAAGTGTCGAGACATGGTAAAGGCGGAAAAATTACTTGTAAAAGAAAGGGGGAAAAATACTTGATGTAGTCTCAGTAACTTTTTATTTTTAATTTTTTAATTATTAATTTTTCTTATGAATTTGGTAGTTTAGATTCGAGGTAAATAAAACTTTGGACGGTGCTTGCACTGGCGGACTTATTGGTTCTAGACTGGGAGCAAAGGTGCACCTTCATAGCACTGATGCTAATATTAACAAATAATCATAATATGAAAAATACCAATTTATGCATTTTGATTTAATTTAATTCTTTGTTTTCAATGTTTTTCTTACGTGTGGATTATAAAAATTCTGGTAGTTTCTCTAGGTTTGTGTTGGGCTTCATTCAACCGATACGTTTTCTTGTAAATAGATTGCTTGCAACCGGACTGATTGGCTATAACCCCTAATTATACGTAAGTTTGAATCTGTTTAATTTTTCAGTATCATAGTATTATATTTTCTGGTTTGAAATTGCAATATTGAGAATTTGATTATGTGAAGAAATGTGTTAATTGATGGAATTTGTTGATTTAGGTATAGATGTTGAAGTTGTGGATCATGTTTTCAAGACTAGCATGCTTGATGCAAAGGTCAATATATGTTTGTTCAGTATGATACTCGATTGAAGATATTAGTGGTTGAAAGCTGGAAACTCTGTCTTATGATATTAAGTTCTGAATCTTTTGATTCTTATTAATGTTGTATTTTAAGTTAGGCATTTAATTTTTTTCTATTACTAACTGTTATTATAATTCATTATTAATTAAGAGGCTATTACTCACACAGAAAATGTTGAGCTTGAACATCATTGTCATAAATTAATGATTGTTAGTTCCATTAAAAACTGTGTTTTATAATTTGTTTTTGTTTACAGTTTCAAAAAGATGTTTGAATTCTAAACTTTGGTTGTTCGCATGCTTGTGCATGTCCACTTTGTCTCGCTTTAATTTCAACCGACTTTAGCAAAACTCCTAACTACCCTAGCTTAACCCCATAACTAATATGTCAACTTCAAAATGTCACCATGCATGTAAGTACTCTTAAATTATAAGTTATAACCATATTGTTTCCTTTATGTATCTCTTTATTGTGTGACTGAAATGTTGTTATATGGCATATGTGCGGATGAGGTTTATGCATTGTAATCACTAAAAGTATGTTCTTCCCCTGTAACCATATTTCACTAAACGAACGGGATTTTCCTGTTAAAAGTTTGAAATTTGAACAAGTTTATTAAATTAACGAACTTCCATTCAAATGGTCTACTAAACGTTCGGTTCGTTTACTGGTCTATACACTTAATGGTCGTGTGTGGTCGTTTAAATATAACCGAACAAGCGATCGAACATGACCAACTAAACGAACGATATCTTTCTGGTTAAAAAGTTTGAAATTTGAACAAAATCGCCTCTTCATTCATTTATTAATTTAACGAATTTCCAGCCGAACGCTATACTGAACGTTCGTTTGTTCACTGGTCTAAACATTTTATCAAAAAGTTTAGCATTGATGTAACACGTAACTCTTTGTAATCATATCTGGCACTAATTATTAAACTAATATAGCTTTGACCCGTTATCTGAACCACATGTATTTCCTCATCGATTGATTAGTTTTCTTACAGATGTTGTATGATATACGGGGGAAATGATGGGATATGGCCCTGGACTCGGTTCAATCATCTGTTTAACCACCTTCCACAGAACACGACAGCGTGGAAGGTATGAGACCGAACACTAGAGGATCTTTGCTACTTTTTGTGTACGAAAGCAGATTTTTTTGTATTAACAATACGCAGAATTAATACTTTAACATTCCCGTGTCCGAAAATTATTGTCTATATTTTTATGTTAGTGTCCTAAAAGAATTGTCCGCTTTCAAAAATAGATATGATCTTCTAGAAAATCTCTTGTATTAAAAAAGAGAGATGTGTGCTACGTTGTATTAAAAACAACCAATTTTGATTTAGGTGTTGGTGTTATCATCTGGAGCTTAATCAAGAGCAAACAAACTCAAACTTGACATGTTGGGGCATGATGTCAGTAGTTCAGTATCTTGTGTTTGTTTGTGTCTGTGATCGTTTAGTTTGTTTATTTTGTGATTGAATAGTGTTTGTTATAAGTTCGCCATGTGTTGGGCGAACTTGAAGGACAACGAAGTTATGACAACTTCGCCTAGTGTGTTAGGCGATGTTGTCGAGTATAATAAACCCATAACTTCGGCTGAGTTAAAAATATAGGGTTGAACGATTGTATGTGTGATTCTTTGTATCACGTGTTGGTCTTTGCAATATATCAAGTATTATTTTATGTTCTTGTGTGTTTGCTTAGACTCAACGTACTAATTGTATTGACACTCGCATCGTATTACGTGGGGATTCCGCACCCTCGTGTTACGAGATACTCATGTGTAGATCCGGCTGGGAACCTACAATTGGTATCAGAGCATTTGCTCGTGATTGTGTGATTCGGGATTATCACACGGGTGTTAAGATCGTTACGTTTGACCATTCCGGAACGAGTTTACGTTGAAATACCTCGTTTTTGTCTTTTGCCCATATTTCCCCATCAAATATACCCTCGAAACACCCTCGCGTCCATCGCAATTAACCTAACAAAACCTGCTCATAATCTTGTTCTTGAGGCGAAGTTGCCGTCTCCTACTCTAGGGTTTTTGGCGAACTTATAGGGTTCCCGCGAATTTGTGAAAGGGAGAAGTTGTGAAGGTGCGAAGTTAAGGGATAGGCGAAGTTAATAGTCAGGCGAAGTTACCATCTAGCGAAGTTAACTTAACTTCGCTATTACTGATTTTAAACCAGAATCTCATTTCTGATCTTTAAACTACAATTCTTTCAAAAATGACTTCAATAAACATCACAGAACTCGTAAAGATGGAGGTTGAAGCTGGGTCTGCAACTAAAGTTCCAAAACTGCTGAAGGGTACTGATTTTGTTGCATGGAAAGATCGGTTTGAACAGTATGTGAAGTATCAAGATGCTAAGATGTGGGTTTGCATTCAAGACGGGTACATTCCGCCAACATCCATGTTTGAAGGTCGTGAACAGATTAAGAAGTACAGTAAGATGAAAGAGGACGAAAAGAAAATGTATGAGGCAGAGAGTAAAGCTCATGCAGCTATAACAATGGCTCTTCCACAAGAGATTCTTCATACCTTCAAGAAATACAAAACTGCTAGAGAGCTATGGGAAGCACTAGAAAATTGATATGAAGGTAATGTGGGGATACGTACTTCCAAGACAAAGCTGCTAAAAACCCAATTCTTTGTATTCAAGTATTTAAAAAATGAATCACTTGATGATATCATCACACGATATTATCATTTGATGACCGAACTAAATAATTACTCCATTGAATACAAGGAAGAAGAGGTAGTAGAGAAACTTCTTGATGCTCTCCCACCGAAATGGAAAATGTACACTGTTCTGATGAGAGAAGATAAAGATTTTGACAAGATTGATTCGGAAACAGTGGTCAATAAGTTACGAAATTTTGAACTTAACATGGTTCGAAAGGAGACACCAACTGATCAGGTTCAGGATCCGGGAATGTATGGTGTGAAAGTCACTCCAAGCTCAAGTTCAAAATCAGAATCCACTGCCTACTACTCTAAGGGGGAATCAAACTCCACTTCAGATGGTCATGTGATTCTGAATATGGATGGTGACGTATGTTTCGTAGCAGGAGGTAGTAATTCCTCAAAGCTTCAAACTACAACTGGAAATTTCTCATCCAATGCTCCAAGCAATAACTACTCACAGATGCCTATGAGTGTGAAATCTGTTGAACAACAGTTTGCCCTCTATGCATCCTTCATTGCATCTTATGAGAACTATATCAAAGGTAAAATAGTCGACCCTGCAACTTTGGATGAAGACTATGATCAGATCGATGCTGATGATTTGGAAGAGATGGATCTGCAGTGGCATATGGCTATGATAGTAAGAAGGGTAAAGAGATTTATGAAGAAATCGGGTAGAAAGTGTGTTGGAGAAAGACCAGGGTTTGATAAATCAAAGGTTCGCTGTTATAACTGTCAACAAAATTGTCACTTTGCTAAGGAATGTACAAATGAGAGAGTCGAACGAAGTCAGAACAGGCCTACACAACAGAATGGGGGTGGTAGTGAAAATAAGGCTATGGTATCTCAACAGAATGGAGGATACAACTGGAATATACAAGTTGACGAAGTGTTCGAACAGGCTAATTTGGTAAACATCGAAACTGGAGGAAGTGAGAGAGAGACGGGAGAAGATCAGGCATACATGGAAGAAGTGAACGATCAGCTCTCTGAGGTAAGTTCTGAACTTCATTGTGAACAATGTGAAAATCTGTCTGAACAATTAAAAACATTAACTGATCAGTTTGTTAGTTTGGATACTCAATTTAAAAACCTGAAAGAAGAACATCACTATTCTAAAACTAAAGAAAATAGTTACTCGGTAAAAATAAAAGCTAGTGAAAAGGATATCAGAAGCCTTAAAGCCAGTCTAGCTGAAAAAATACAAGTAATTGATCTTAGTTATGAAGTGATAGAAGAAAAGACCAAACTAATTGCTGAAAAAGATAAACAGATAGCTGATTACCAGGTAAAAGTGGTGGAACTAAACAGAAAAATTGAACAATTTAGAAATTCTTCGGCAATGCTAGATCACATCATAAGTGTTCAACTTTCCCCGGTTAACAAAGGGGGAATTGGATTTTCTGAAGTTCCACCACCGTACAACAATAACTATACTTATGATCCTAGTGATAAGCAATCTGCGAATGTTGAGATTAGTCAGACAGTTCCAATCAAAGTATCTACTAAAGAAACTGAAGTTAATAAGAGCGAAACGAGTAAGTCAAGTTCTAATGTTACGAGTTCTGTCCCTAGCTCTGTCTCATCAAATTCGGACAAGTCGTCCGAATTGGGTGAGATAAAAGAAGAGGTTGTGTTACTAAAACGAGGGGGGGACTATAAGTTTGATGAAAAGAAATCTTCTCTAAATCCGTTCATCCCACCATATGTGAGACAAACGGATAGTAACGCTACCTCAACATCTGCAACAACTTCTGAGATGAAAGTTCAACAAAAACAGAAGAACAGAAGTTGTTTTAGATGCAACAGGATAGGACATCTTGTTGCTGATTGTCCTCTGAAACAGAGAAAATTTAGAGGTATGAGGCCTTCGAAAACTGAGAATAAAACGAATACTAATTATGATACTGGTAAAAATGTGAACACACCAAATTTCAGTCATTGGACTAATCCAAGATTTCAAAGAAATCAGTCTCGTTTTTTCCCAGTAAACTACCAAACCAACAATTATAATTCAGTTAATTCACGAAGGTTTGGATGGCTTCATAGCTAGTCTTCTAGAAGTTTTCCGTTTAGGACTTACAGAAACTATCCTCAAACTGGCTTTGGGCAATCAAGGTACTGGATGCCGGATAACAGATTTACTCAACCCAAGACTAGAAGGTGTTGGGTCCCCAGATTTTAATCTATCTCTTTTATTGTGCAGGAACAGTCAAACAGGACTGTAAACAATATGTGGGTTGTAGACAGTGGCTGTTCCCGGCACATGACTGGTAACAAGAAATTGTTACGTGACTGGAAATCTGTTCAAGGAGGAAGGGTTACTTTCGCTGGAGAGAGTGGAGGAAGAATTAGTGGTATTGGAACTGTGACGAATGGAAGAATAAAGTTAGAGAAGGTGAATTTTGTGGAAGAGTTGAAGCATAACTTGTTGAGTGTATCTCAGATTTGTGACAAAGATTACACGGTGCATTTTACAAAAGATGAAGCACTCGTTCTTTATCCTGGTTTCAAGATACCAGAGGCCTGGGTTGTGAAGAAAGCTCCAAGAGAAAAGAACACGTATGTAAGATATGAGGTCAACTGAGATGACAACAGAAGAGTCATGTCTTCTGTCAAAGGCAACTGAGTCTGAGCTAGAGTTGTGGCATCGAAGAATGGGTCATATACATCTTCGCAAGATGAATTACATTGTCAAGAATGGGCTGGTACTTGGGGTTCCCTTGAAGAATTTTAACTTTGAAGATCAATGTGTATCATGCAAGAAAGGAAAACAGCACAAGAAGCCTCATCACTCCAAGAAAGTTAACTCAATTGTCAGCACCTTGGACCTACTTCACATAGATCTCTTTGGTCCTGTGAATGTAAAGAGTCTAGGAGGAACTTCATATTTTCTGGTGATAACCGATGATTACTCTTTATACTCTTGGGTCTATTTTCTGAAGGCAAAAGATGAGACAGTTCAGTTGGTAATTAACTTGATTACCAAGATTGAGAATATTGTTGGAAGAAAGGTTAAGTACATCAGGAGTGATAATGGTACAGAGTTCAAGAACTATCAGATGGAGATGTTCTGCTTACAGAAAGGGATAGAGCATCACTACAACGCCCCATATACTCCGCAACAAAATGGAGTAGCTGAGAGGAAGAATAGAATGCTAATCGAAGGTGCCAGGACCATGCTGGCAGATGCTAAACTTCCTGTGGTGTTCTGGGCTGAAGCTGTTGCTACAGTCTGCTATATCCTTAATCGTGTTTTAACTGTTAAAAGATTAAATAAAACATGTTATGAACTTATGCATGGTAGAAAGCCAAACTTGAAGGGTCTCAAACCTTTCGGGTGCCCATGTTCGATATTAAAGACTAACTCTAAATTTGGTGAAAAAGCCAACGAAGGTATCTTAGTCGGCTATGTTTTTGGGACACCCAACAGAAGAGTCTTTAATCTATCAAACAGCAAGGTTGAGGTGGTCTGTAACACTGACATTACTAGTTTCAAATCACCAAAGCCTAGCATGGGACCAGCAGAGGCTTTCGACTATGATAAGCTTTTCAAATCTTTTAATGTGCCTTACTTGGATTTTGCAGACACTGATGAGAAAATAGCCTCGCAGATACTGTATGACGACGAGGAGACCATTGTGCAACGTCCACAATATTATGAAAATCGACCAACCTCGTCCAATGCGGTTGAATCTCCTGCTGTCTCGATTGATGATGAGTTCTATAATCCATTTCACACTCAACCTCAGACTTACACTGATGAACTTTCTTCAAATCTTGAGAATGATATGGAAGTTGGTCCGATTCAGACTACCAAAATCCACAAGAATCATCCTTTGGAGAATGTGATCGGTAATCCTTCAGACAGTGTTTGTACAATAAGAAGTTTGGATGAACACACATGCGTTTACGCAAGCATTAAAGAGACTGGTATAATAAATGAATGCTTGTACACCTGCTTCTTCAGCCAGATTGAACCAAAGAATTATCAAATGGCACTGAAGGATAGCTCGTAGGTTGAAGCTATGCAGGAAGAACTGGCACAGTTTGAGAAGATGGAAGTGTGGAAATTAGTTGAGAAACCGCAAGAAGTAACTGCTATCGGTACAAAGTGGGTATTTAAATGTAAGAGAGATGAGAAGGGGATAATCATACGGAACAAGGCAATATTGGTAGTGAAACGGTTTAATCAGCAGGAAGGGGTCGATTACAATGAAGTGTTTGCCCCTGTAGCGAGATTGGAGGCAATCCGACTGTTTTTGGCGTATGCTGCACACAAAGAAATGAAAGTGTTCCAGTTAGATGTGAAAAGCGCATTTCTTTATGGTAAAGTCGATGAGGTGGTATATGTTGAACAACCCCCAAGTTTCCCTGACCCAGATTTTCCTGATCATGTGTACAAACTGAGCAAAGCGTTATATGGGTTACATCAGGCTCCTCGTGCCTGGTACGCAACATTGTCAGACTACTTGCTAGAGAATGGGTTCGAGAGAGGAAAAATTGATAGTACGCTGTTTGTCAAGAGAAAAAGGGAAGATTTTCTACTCGTTCAGGTTTATGTGGACGACATTATTTTTGCTGCATCAAAAGTCACTATGTGTCAGGAATTTGAAGCGGTCATGAAGAAGAGGTTTGAGATGAGCGCCATGGGAGAATTAACTTTCTTTTTGGGATTGCAGGTAGATCAGAAGAAAGATGGTATGTTTATTCATCAAACTAAGTATGTCCACGACGTGCTCAAACGCTTCAAGATGGATGATAGCACTCCATTTGACACTCCAATCTGCGTCAATCACAAACCGGGTGCTGATTCCGATGGTGATGATGATGTGGATCCCACTCAATATCGGGCTATCATAGGTTCCTTAATGTATCTAACCGCTTCTAGACCTGACATTATGTTTGCAGTTTGTCTTTGTGCTCGTTTTCATGCTAACCCGAAGGAATCCCACATGAAGGGAGTGAAGAGAATCTTACAGTATCTCAAAGGAAAACCTAAGTTGGGACTATGGTACATGAAAGGGGGAGAACTGGATTTGGTAGCTTACACCGATTCTGACTATGGAGGTTGCAATCAGAACAGGAAGTCAACAACCGGTGGATGTCAGTTTCTCGGAGGAAGATTGGTGTCGTGGCAGTGCAAGAAGCAGACCTCAGTAGCCATTTCCACCTGCGAAGCAGAGTACATGGCAGCATCGAACTGCTGCTCCCAGGTTTTATGGATACAACAGCAATTGCGCGATTATGGTCTGAATTTCACTCAAACTCCTATTTGCATTGATAACACTGCTGCAATCTCAGTAACTAACAATCCCGTTAAACACAGTAAAACTAAACATATTGACATTCGTCATCATTTTATACGGGATTGTGCTGAGAAGAAATTAATTGTGCTCGAAAAGGTTGATTCACTGGATAATTTTGCCGATCTTTTTACTAAAGCGTTTGACCGATCCCGTTTTCAAAATCTTGTTGAGCTTAATGGGATGATCAATCCCAAGTAACCTTGTTTTCAAAAAAAAAAAAAAAACCATCACTAGCGCTTAAAATTATGTCGGTTGCTTAAGTTTGAAGGACATATCTTCAGATATGTTTGGTCCTTACTTCTACTTGTAGATTATGAGGATAGACATTAACCAGATGACTGAAAGTGACCGGGGCGGTTTATGATGGGTTTTTTTTCTTTCGCTGAAAAATAGTCGTTCATACTTAGTTAGAAGGACACATACTCGTATGTGGTCGGTCCAGCTGATCCATTGGATCGTCAGGATAGCCGTTTACCTGAAGACTTTAACTTGATTGGGGCGATAGATTTAAAATTTTTTAGGGAGATGATATAATTTTTCAAGTCTATAACTTCGTAAGAAGTTTCAATACGATGTTTAAAAGAAAATTGATCCAACCTTGGAAAGTGATAGAAAAACTGATTTTGTGTGCTTAACTGGTGAAGTTATTAGGCCTAAAAGACTCTAGAACAGTCATTGTATGTTATGGTAGCTTTCTATGGTGCGTAAAAGTAGTAGTGATACAAACTAAATCTCCTCGATTTAATGTGGAAAACCATTTTGAGTTGTGCATGTCTCCATATACATCTTTCCGAATGATAGGCAGAAAAGTGATTACCCAGTCATACACGAGCCCGTGAGTGTTCTGATTCCCGCGAAGATAGTGTTAAGTACCTGCAGTGATCCAGATTCGGGACTTGCAGTTGTCTATAATTTGGAGTTGTATTAATGTCCTTATTTGTATCAGTAAAAAAAAATAAAAAAAAAAAATTATTAAGCCTTCTGAAGCTTAAGTTATTTCAAATATCTAGAAAGAGGCAAGAAAGAATACTTCAAGCATAAGAAAGAACGGGAAGAAGACTCTAAAGATAGATGTGTGCTCATTGTTTAATCAGACACTACGGGTCGAAGTCAACTCGGGGTGACGTGGGGAAAGCCAAATACGCTTTGAGAATAGATAGGAGGCATCACAATCTCTTATGTGACGTCCATCTAAAGTTTGAGCTTAATTGAACCTAATCCGTATCATAGAAGCGATGAAAACCATACTAAGTTTTATACCTGCTTACAACCTGTTTCTTTATGTCATAATACCGCTGAACATGGATCTATGTGATAGCCACTTAATTAGTATGATTCTTGTTCGGATCTTTTCTAAAACATGCAGGTTCTCGTCAAGACTGAAATTTGATCCCGTTTATTTTATTACTCAAATTTTCGTTATGCATTTCGTTTTATGGTTTACTTTTATAACACTTGGTTACTTGGTTCTTTGATCGTTTTGTTTACATCTTTTTTGCGAGAATTTTAAAAGTCAGTTGCCCTTTGGTCAGACTTATATGTTTTTGTTTAACAATTATTTCGGGCGAAGTTATCTAATAGGCGAAGTTGACTACTTGGTTGACTTAGGCGAAGTTATTTTTAAGGCGAAGTTCACATAACTTCGCCTCTGGGGTTTCTTTAAACTATAAAAGGGGATTCGTTGGTCAAACATGTCAAACGTTTTTCAACTTATAACTCTCGGCGAACTTATACTGTCGACATTCACTCGAAACCCACATTATAATCTACTTCTTGTACGTGATTAAGGTTTGTAGGATCCTTGTAACCCCTAATTAGTTATATATGGGGATCATCGGTATCACGATGGTTCAGTTTGTGGTCTTACTAAACCCTCGTTTAACAATTCATTTTTACAGTGTTTAGTAACAAAATTTGGTTATCTGGATCTCAATCGAACTACCTCTTTCATATTTTCATTCTCAAAATCGGCCAAACAAAACCATAAATGGGTCAATCGTGATACGCCGATTAAGAGGCGAAGTTAGGGTTTAGGCGAAGTTGTACTCAACTTCGCCTGTTCAAGAGAATATTGATTAAGTGTACTGGTTTTGTTAGTCTCTGTGTTCAGACTTAGGCCAAGTTATTTTTAACGCGAAGTTCACAATCAATTACATCATAAATTCGCCTATGGTAAAGGGCGAAGTTATGACCTGTTAAGCCGATGATCTGACTTAGACTGTTTGTTGTGCAGATATGGCTGCTGTGGCAGGTGCTGGTGGCGCTGGTGGTGATGAAGGTGGAGATAATAACAGACAGTTTTTCCCGGGTCACAACATGTATATTACCTTAGATCCAGATGCTCGAGGAAGTGACGATTACCGTGAGATCATTTCGTTCCTCTTACGCTCACGCATCTTTCATGCAATCACTACTACTCTTCCGATATCACTACCGAACGTGGAAGATTTTTGGAACACAATTGAATATGATTGTCGTGTCGAACCACCGGTGATGCGAGCTACGGTTAATGAACAGGAGGTACAGTTCTCGGCAGATCAAATAAGGGTAGCCTTACAGTTTGGGAATGAGACGACTGAGGATCCCACAGACTTTCCGGCTAGTTTAAGAAATGGTGCGTTTCTGCGTATGGGGTATTCTGGTCCGTTGGGAGACTCTCAGATGCGAAAAGGATTTTTGTTAGATCAGTGGCGGTTTCTTATGCACGTGATGATAGTATGCATGTCCGGTCGCAAAGCTGGTACAGATGGTATGGGTGCAACAATGCAATCAGCTATGACCGCGTTGACTTATAACAAGCCTTATAGCTTTAGTCAGATGATTTTTTATGAGATTGATCGTCAGAGACGCGCGGTTGCTAGGGAAAGATTTTTGATGTATCCGAGATTCCTACAGATTATTCTGAATCACGAAGCTCCTACTCTGCCTCAACGACGTCCTATCCGTTATGTTTAAAGTGTGAGTAAGAGGATTTTTGAGCAATGCAGGTCATCGAGTGCTCGTAGCAAACCAGAACTTCGTCCGAGGCACACTGCCTTGTTTGGTTACTTGGTGAATCCTGCATATGTTGCTCCTCCTGGGGATGAATTTCTTGATCCGGTACCGCAACATGCCGATGTTCCTCAACCACCTCCTGTGGTTCAACAACCACCTATGGTACATCAAGCACCGACTGCTGATCCGGTTGCAGCTCCGGAAGAACAGGTTGACCTTGAAGTTGCCTTTGGATGGCAAGGGTTCTTTGACATGGAACGAATTGATCCAGCTGCTGAGGTTCAAGCCTCAGTAGCTGAGGCGTCTGGTGTGAATGTGTCCATGGTCGCTACATCTGTGGCGGACTCTGAGAGAACTGACACTGATTCATCCACTGACGATATCATTGAAGCACAACAAATCCTTGCCAAACAAGAAAGGATTCATGGAAAGATAAAGAAAGACTCAGATGACAGTGAATCAGATTTTGAGGAGGATTTGTATCGTTTGGTACGAAGATCAAAGAAGGCATGGGTTGGTGAAAGTTTAAGAGTTGGTGAGAGTTCGAGGGTTGTTCATTTTTCTCCACCCTCGTTATCATGTATGACTATGGTTCCTGCTTCTTTAACTGTCACAGCGACGATAACCTCAAGTGTTCCCTTGGTGACCACGTTGTCATCTTTTGGTACTCCTCCAACCACGTTTCAGTTTACCGCTCCAGAGATTGTCTCATTACCGCCTCCGTCTCTTACTCCATCGGAGGTTGTTGCACGGTTTGTTGAATCAACGTTGGTTGCTACTGCGGGGTTGTCTGTTTCGATACCACCCGCGGTCACTATTCAGTCTACATCGGATATACCAGTTAGCTTGGGAATTCCTCCACCGTATGCTCAGGATATTTCTCACATGCGTTTTGATTTTGATGCTACTTTGTCTGATTCTGAGAGGATAGCGGCTCTTGAACGGGTAGTTTCTGAACAGTCAAGAATCAATCTCATCCAAACTCAAGCTATCCAGAGACTTGTGGAAGAGAATCAGTTACTATCGTCTCTCCTTGTTGAACACGGTAAACTATTTGATGCTCTAAAACAGTTATTAGCATCTCAGGGGGAGACGGGCTGCAAGGGTGATGAGTTGAGAACCAAAAAGAGGCAAGACAGAGACGATGATCCCAATGCATCGGAAGGTGCAGGTGGTGAGTTGCCAAGAACTGAACAAACTCTTGGGACTTCCACATCTCAGGGGGAGTCTGCTGGTACATCAGGTGGAACAGGTGGTGAAAATGTGGTGGTTGTTGATGATGAGGAAGCGTTGGGAAACGATGATGAGTTAGTAGATGATGTGTTAACGATTGATGAGATTGAAAAGATTGGTGAACAAATTGAGATTGATAGTGAGTTAGAAGAAGGTCAGATTATTGATGATGGTGTAGAGCATGATATTCCAAATGTTGAAAAGGTGAACTTGAATCAAGATGCAAATATGTCAGATGAGTCCGAGTGGGAAAAACAACCGAGATGGAAAGAAGGCTGTGCTCAGTGGTTCTTCAAGAAAAAGAAGCCTGCAGGTCCAACAATGTTTAAGAAGAGTTACAACATCAAGGGGTACGCTGAGTCCAAGAAAGGTATCATCTGCTGGTTGTATGACGAACAGTTGAAGTTGTTTGTGATTAAGCGTTATGATGGAATTCAGTATTTTAAGAAGGCATTGAGATCGCTCAACACCTTGCCTGAGTGTGAGGTGAAAGATTTGGCTCGTTTGAGATTGATTAATAGGAGTGATGATGATATTGCAAGAATAATTGGAAAGATAGTATGGAAGGAAGCTATTAAGGAGAAAAAGTTTGAACTTCTAAAGCCTCAGAAAGGAAGGTTGGTTGAAGATAAGGATAGGGGAATGCGGGCTGATGGCAAGCCCTGGATGGTAATGAAGTACAAGCCGATTCGGTGTTTAAAAGAGGTGCCGATGAAGATGATGCCCAAAGACGTGTTAAAGAATCTCAAGTGGTGGTATGTTGACTGCCAGACTGCTGAAGCTGTTATGGAAGATGAGGATGAACAGGAGATTCTGAGAGTGTATGATCCCATGCACTTGGTTAATCTGTCTCAAGCTGATTTGCAGGTACTCCATGATAAGAAGATTTTCTACATTCCTGTGTGGAAAGAGAAAGCTAAGAAGTACCAGAGGGTGGTATCTGTCTGCGTAAGACAGGGTGTTCATGCTTGAAGACGAGTGGTACAAGATTTTTGGATTACAAGACACGAGAAAGAAGATAGAGATATGAAGCTACTGCCACGGGGGAGTCTGTTGGTGCATGATGTCAGTAGTTCAGTATCTTGTGTTTGTTTGTGTTTGTGATCGTTTAGTTTGTTTGTTTTGTGATTGAATAGTGTTTGTTATAAGTTCGCCATGTGTTGGGCGAACTTGAAGGACAGCGAAGTTATGACAAATTCGCCTAGTGTGTTAGGCGAAGTTGTCGAGTATAATAAACCCATAACTTCGGCTGAGTTAAAAATATAGGGTTGAATGATTGTATGTGTGATTCTTTGTATCACGTGTTAGTCTTTGCAATATATCAAGTATTATTTTATGTTATTGTGTGTTTGATTAGACTCAACGTACTAATTGTATTGACACTCGTATCGTATTACGTGGGGATTCCGCACCCTCGTGTTACGAGATACTACTGTGTAGATCCGGCTGGGAACCTACATGACACCTAGATATTATGGTGAAGAAAATGGCTCAACTTAAAAAAGAACATAACTTACGCTACCTTTCTAATTGTATAAGTGGATGTATATGAGCCTTTTCAACCTGCAAATCCTTGTATATAATCCAACTATATTCATATATCTCATTATATTTAACAGGGATTTTATAAAAATAGAACCTTTGATAGCAGAAATTGTCCCCAAAAATTTTAATTAACCGACAAAACTAAGTTTATTTAGATTAAATAAAGTAGGTTTTTATTGTAATATAATATAAAAAATACATATATAACCCTGATAATTTTCTAAATGGTTAATATAACTTTTTTTTTTCTACTTCTTTGGAGTATGCATATTTCATGTGGACCATTTAACAAGTTCATTTGACTCAAAACACCTTTTATTTTCTTATAACTATACATTTTGTTGATGTTCGTTCACATGAACCATTCGTTTATAGTATTGACAAATGAACATAAACAAGCACGCACAATAAAATGATTTTCGTATAATTGTTTTTTAGGTTGATTTGCACCGCTAATGTCACATTTCTATGATTGGTTTAAGAGATGCAAAATCTCCATTTTTAACTTCATCTCAAGCTACTTTAAAACATTTTTTTTTTGCATTAGTATAACAAAGAAGAGCGGATTACGTTTTGCATTCTTATTACTTTCAATCCTATTATTGACACAAAGATCCAAAGCATAACTGGCATATGTGTGAATGGCTTTATATGGCTATGCCCTGGTCCTGTGTCATGTTTTGATGAGATTTTTATCTTAAAAACAAGTTGCACATCCGTTTGCTGCACTCTTTCAATTATGGTGTAGACATATTAATCCTTAATTACCAAATGCCAAATGGGTGGAAGACTTTATTTTGTTTTACAAGCTTTTTTTTAATGCCAGATTTATTGCATATCCTTATTTTTTTTATCGTAAACTAAACCGACTACAATTTGGTTATACCAAACGGCGGTACCATATCGAACCAAACCCCTACTGGCCGAATTCTCGTTGCGTTCCCGCCGCACAGCACGGGCTTTTCTACTAGTTTGTTATGTGTCTAAACTTTTAAAAATATAGTAGAGATATGTTTTTATTTTATTGATTTTACGATTTGTTTCAACTAATTTTAATATTTAACAAACTATACTTTTAAACCTTATATTTCATCAAGTGTCGGCTTTAAATGTTTTATTTGTCGGTTAAATGATTTATTTAAACTTTGCTTTCGTATTTTGTATAGTTTATCTTTACAATGACCAAAACTTTTTTCATGACTTACAAATATCCCATCATCACAAGTTTTATATCGGCATTTTGACGTTTAATACCACAACTTTAAAATATGTTTTTTAAGCTTACTAATTTATGTTTATGAATTTGTGTTGGAACCACCGATACTAACCAAATTTGATTAGGTTCGCGGCTGTAACGTGCAAGTTTTTTTGGTTCCGCATATGATGGTATTGACGGATTTATTTCCCTTGTATAGTTCCGATGTCATAACCTGATACAAGTTGCTTTCGCGTCGGCTCGCAGCTCGTTCGTGTTGTTTAACGTTTTTACATATGTTTTTTATTTGGTTAATGGTCCCGTCACAAAGCACGGAGTTCTAAATGCTAGTCTTTGGTTAAAAAATAGACAACTCGTAAGTTGAATATAATTTTATTTCAGGGATTGAGATTTAAAAATCATTTGTCATTATAATCCAGGACCATGACTTCCAATATTTATTAAGATGAGACATTCCTAGTATTTTATAGCATGTCAATTGGTCCTATTTACGTAGCGTAAGCAGAACTGAAAAGTCCCGGGGTACAATTTCACGTACTAGGTCACCAAGCACTAGTTTTACGTGCTTAAGAAGTTGTACTTCGTGAAGCCAAAACTCATACTTAGAGAATCGTGATCTTTAAATTGTATCAAAAATGGCCATAGCGGACCGATTGAGACATTGCTAGTGGCCCACTATGGTGTTGAGTCACTTGACAAGTTTCACAAACAATGCATAGTTATTCACCACGTGTCACACGACTTACACCAAGGTTAATTTCTTAACAAGGCTATCTTTACCATTATCATATTGTTATGCTAATGAGTAGCGGTGTAACATCCTAAAAATTTTGATCCAAATTTGACAAATTAGAAAACAATAAGGAATCAAAATATTTCCAAAATATATAATGGAGAATGAGAAATAAGAAAAGTGGGTTCATTTCACATTGAAGAAAGAAGAAAATGGAGTTATCCTACATGGTATAAATAAGAAAAGAAAACTTGTTCCAAATTAGTAGAAGAAGAAACTAGTGAGCTCCTTATAAGGAGTTGGGTTCACAAGGTAATATTCTTATATGACAAGATTCATCCAGTGGTGTGACACTCGTCATTTTTTGTTTAACTTGTATTTGTTTTTGTATCAGAAACCCGACCCGTTTTGGTCTTTCGGATATTTCGCTATTAATATAATATTAGGCTTTATGTTTGTTTATGTTACACAATTGTCGTATCAAGAAAATCATCTCTTTCGGTAAGTTAAAAATCTTTTTTTGGCTAAAAACGAGTTAAACAAAACTTAAGGGACTAAAATTGTCAACTAACAAAAGCATGTAACTCTTGAAAGAAACATTATGACCAACCCTTCATTCTTTGTCTATATAAACAAGACCAATCCATCCCATTTGGGTTTTCTCATTCACCTCAAATTCTCCCAATCTAGATCTAAGTATTCTTTCTTCAAACTCTTGATAGTTTGACTTCTCAAGGTCAAACTACTTCTAATCTTTGTTTGTAACTAATTCTTGTTAATTAATGCTTGTTATTATAGCTTGTTTAAAACATACTCCCCTTGTTTCTTAGGCTTTCTCTTTTCCGGCCAAGGTCGGTTTAGGTGTATTGCTAGGCAAGACTTCATGGAGGACTATTATAGTCCTTGTTAACACTTTAAATTTTATTTAAGCTTATTATTAATGTTAATGTTTAGTTCTATTTATTTTAGTTTCCAAATCATCTATGAGTTCTATAGTAATGGATATGTGGCAACCATCCTCGGTTTCATCCCGAGTCAAGAGCCGAACCAAAACCGAACTTTTGTTTAAATACTTTATTGTTAACATATTGTATGTAAGACTTGAGTATTATTAATTTTAAGTTTATTTTAATAAGTTCTATGTGGTAACCATCCTCGGTCTTATTCGAGTCAAGGACCGAACCAAGACCGAACTCTCGTTTAAATGCTTTATATTTAAAATGATTTATTAATATGTTACATGTAAGACTTATGTATTATAATTTTAAGTTCCTTTTAATAAGTTCTATGGTATTGGGTATGTGGTAACCATCCTCGGTCTTATTCTGAGTCAAGGACCGAACCAAGACCGAACTAAACCTAGTCACTCGCTTAAGACACACTAGTTGTGTTTTGGGTCACCGAATTTCGTATTTTTCTCTAAAACTATATTATAAGCTAATTTTAATTATTTTATCAAAACACTTGGTATGTTGGATCCAAATTGATCTTATAACAAGTTTGGACCGACAAAGCCAAACACCCGCTAAATGGACGTTAAGGTTCTCCTTAATAGAACAACATACTTGGTTAAGCTTCTTTTGATTTCATTGAGTTATCTCATAACATTTATCACTTTGGAATTTCGACTTCGGGCTTGACCAATTATCAAGACTCGAAACGACAAATCTAAACACTCGTAAAATCTCGTCTTAGTATCTATTTAACAAGTGGTCTTGCAATAGCATAATTATACGCAAATATTTACTTAACAAAGGTTAAGTAAAACTAATGAACAGAATACCGAGACCCGATATCGAGTAAACCTACATTTCTAAAACCATTAATTTAATCCTTATGTATTTACACTTTAACTCTTAAACTTTAAATATTTATTTTACTTGTCATATTATTTTACTTTAAAGCTTTTAAGTCCATCTACTAACTCAAGACCCTCTTTAATCTAGGTCTTGCTCTTTGAACTTACCTTTCTGTTTTATCACAAACTAATCCTCCAACTTACTTATTTCATATGAGTACATTTAATCCCCCGTTTTCGTTTTTATACTTTGGGGGTAACATGCATATTTATTCAAAACAAGAATGATTTATAATACTCGATCCTCATACCATAAACTTTAGGGTGTATGATACTAGAATACTTTCTCTATTGTGTGTTATATGTTTCATATGCTTTACGTGCACGAGTGTTTATTTTTATATTGTTGTTGAGCCTCAATAAGTATTATCATACGCACCCCTAACTACTTTAGCCTTGTGCTAGTTGAATAAGGCCTCATTATCCGAGTATGTCGGTTGTTACCGATTAGAAAGGATCCTCATTTACTTATGATTTATATACCGAAATTGTTGTTTTTATTTATAGTCTTATACATGTTTGTGGACTTCGCCTCATATTATATATACTCAAAACTATTAAATTTCTCACCAACATTCATGTTGATAAATATTATTTTAAGCATTGTTACAGGTTTAATTATTGGTTGATTGGAGTTTGAAAATGCTATCTTATTTGAGACCGTTTAGGTTATTAGAAGAATGAACAATTAAATTCTTATATTTGGTGCTATTTGTATGAACAAGATGTGTACTTTTGGTTATTGAACGAAATTAATGAGCTTTTTAATTATTGTCACTTTAATAGTGTCTTGTGTTAATGGGCAATTCGTTGCACCCCGGCATGTCCCGCCGCCTTCGGTCGAGGTCTGACAGATTGCTAACAGAGCCAAGACTATCGGATACGCGGTTAGACGTAATGGCCTAGATAGTTTTTCTTTAGGGTTCTTATACATGTTGCTTATACGTGTTACCCAACTTGAATGTTCATTACACTCATATATTTATTTACTTATTTATTCCATTTAATCCCAAAAATATACACATGCACACACTCTCATAGTATCCAAGGTATCATTACCTTCCCGAAAAAAGTAGATTTTTATGATGTTTTTATGGATCACAAACTTAATTTGGATCCCGTTATTTATAATCTCTTTAAATCTTGACTCTATAACGAGTTTGTAGCCACATTAGTGGGCGAAACACTATGAAACGATCATTTGACAAAAACATTCCAAGAATCGAAGGTGATTTACTTTCCTGGGATGATTGAATTGTAGTGTTCGTCTTCTAGGCCAACGAACCGTGTTATACATGTCAACAAATTTAAGTTGTCGAATGCAAGCATTCCGATTGCCTCCTTATATTTTGTTGGAAGCATAAGAGCCACAGTGATACATGGACTAATGTTTTCAGCATCCCGATTATCTCGTCGTTTACTTTTATTGTTATTATTACGATATTTGGGACGAAACGTGTAAAACATGGTGATTTCATGCGCATGTTCAATTTCCCACTTTACCATGATTTTTAAGATTTGAATGTTTGGACAACTAGTCATGGTGGTTCATGCAAGTTTTTCTTCTTTTAAATCCTAGCATATTATTTTCAAGTTGCAAAGACTTAACATTTTATTTATTTATTTATTTGATTTACTAACAAAATATATTTTTAACATCCTCATCCTCATAACTCTAGGACACACAATCATTAACACTCCATGTTTACATATCATCCTCATACTTATGTCAATTACCCATACTTATATCATTTCTCTTTTATTATTTTAGAATGCCTCCTCTTCGTCGTCACACTCGCAAGACTAACTCCGGTCGTCGGATGGCCGCTATGGTTGCTAGAGAAATCGCCGCTGTGATTCCCGGACTGATAACTCAAATTCAAGCCACCCAACCGCGCACCTTTCGCCTTGAAAAATTTCACCGGTGCCAACCCATCTCAATTTCATGGCAAGAACTGTGCCACTACCTTATTGCAATGGTTCAAAAAGATGGAAAGCGTTTTCAATCTTTTTGAATGCCCCAAATCCAAGAAAACTACATACGCCTCAAGCATGTTCTACGGAACTGCCCGCACTTGGTGGAATGGCGAAATGTTCGCTAATGGGACGGAAGTAGCTATGGACTACTCGTGGACCAAGCTTAAGGAAGTCATGATGAAGAAATATTGCCCGAAACATGAACTTCAAAAACTCAAACCCAAATTTTGAGAACTTAAGCAAGAGAGTGGTGACAACTCCGCCTACTCCAACCGCTTTCATGAGCTTAGTCTTTTGGTTCCTCACTTGGTCACTTCTCTCGAGCGGGTAATTGACAAGTATGTCGGCGGTTTGCCTATGCAAATTCGAGACTCGGTGATAAGTAGTAAACCGCAAACCATTCATGATGCAATCACCATAGCCGGTGCTCTTTTCGAAAACCATGTCAAAGTCGGTACCCTCACAATCAAAAGCTCCAAGAAACCCAACGAAAAGAGTACACCATAACCATCAACCCTTACCAAAGTTGACCCTCAACCTCAAGCCATAAACTACTCCAACTCATCCCACCACTCCAAGAAGAAAAGCAAACCCAACTACGAAACTATGATGTCACTCACCCATCTCAACCTCAATCTCAATCCCAAGCACTTCAAAACCGAAAACCGTATTCCGGCTTGCATCCTTTGTGTAACACTTTCCAACGCTATCATCTCTCTTACTTCGCTTGCCTCCATTGCATGAAGTGTAACCGTTATGGTCACCTTAGCAACGTGTGTCGGGAAACCTCTCGTGGGAAACCCACTTCATCAAGATTTGTTCCATCGAATCAAAACCGACCAGCACCGTTTGCACAAAACCCTCCTCCTCAACCTAGAGCTAGTTTTAATTGTGGAGATCCGAAACATTTTCGCAATGATTGTCCTCGACTTGCGTTTGTTAACCAAGCCCAAATCATGTCTAGACCAGACTACCAAACCCAAGCCTACCAAGTTCAAACTTATCAACCTCAAATCCCGCAACTCTTGGCTCCTCCGGCTCAACCGCTCCAAGCAATGCAAGCCCTTCCTCCTCGCCACACCCGCAAGCAATGCGAGCTCTTCCTCCTCCTCCTCCAGCTCAACATGTCAACCAGACAACCAAGGGCGTGCTTTTATGATGACCGCCAACTAAGATCAAGTTGCCAACGATGTGGTGAACGGTACGATTTTAGTAAATGGGCATTTAGCTTCAATTTTATTTGATACCGGAGCTGATAGGAGCTTTGTTTCATTTAAATTTGAATCTATCCTTGCCGTACCCCACACTAAACTTTCTATCCATTTTTTCGTCGAAGTCGTCAAAGGTAGTTCCATCACCATCGATTAGGTTATTCGCGATTGTATCCTCACTCTTTGAAAGCATGAATTATCGTAAGACCTCATCCAAATGAAAATGGGAAGCTTTGACATCAGAATACGCATGGATTGGTTAGATTTGCACCGTGCCAAAGTCGTTTGTTATGACAAGTTCATTTGAATCCCGCTCTGTTGGGACTTATATTTTAGACCGACGCATCGAATTAATCTGTGGGTGAAAAATATATTTTTTGGTCTCAACCAAGGGTGGATGGCTTGAAGACCAAGTCATGCTAGACTAGTATAAATAGACGTTTTTATTCATTTGTCTAGTATGAGTGACTGTATTGTGTATGTGTGAGATTTAGGGTTTTATCCCTTTGAGAGAGTCTCTGCCTCCAGGATGAGCTCTCCTGGTGGCGGCTGAGATAATTCTTAATTGATTGTATGTATGAATGTATGTATGAGTGTTTCATCTTAATGAGAATCATTTGACTAATATTTCATACTACCGTTTCTATCTTGTTTGTGTTTTGATTATAATTGTTCATCCTACTTTATTGTTGATTGTTAATCAAATCAGGCTCTCTCCCAATACACCTCATCCGTCCAACTGATATCATCATTCAAGAGTGAATCTGAGTAAGATTCGATCCTAACCCTAGACCCGAGCTCCACACCGTAGATTAGTAACGACTATTATTCACGCTTCCGCACCGGGGCTCGGTTCTCACAATTGGTATCAGAGCCCGGGTTACCGAATCGTTCAGACTAACCGCTGAACAGATTCATTTCGCTCTTGAATCCACCATGGACGTTAAATGATGAAGTTCGTTGAAATTATTTTTGGGGGTTTTGAAATTATTTGATGATTCGGAGAAAAGTATATGGATTGATGTTTGGGTTGATGACTCGTTTGGAGATCCAACATCAATTTCATGTTTATTGGGTCAAAACGGTCCAGATCTGATGTAACAGTGTTATTTGGCTCGTTTTGGGGCAACACTGTTCATCTGATTATTTCTAGATCTGAAAAGGTTGATTATGATATGAAGATAGGTTTCTTTGATTTTGAGATGACTTGGATAGGGCTATAGTGATTAATTTCAGATTACGAAATTTGATTTTTGGATCTGAATAATTAGGGTTTTGTGTGCTCCTGCTGCACAAACAGTAGATGTGTGTTGAAAAATATTGCCGATGGTACAAACTGATAAGGAGAATGTACAAGTCAAGAATGAACATGTACTGAAGGCAATTTCATCGTTGTTTGCTGCAGCAGATGCAAAGTGAATATTCGAGCAGGTTCTACAAGGGCAAATCAGTGACTGATGATGCAGAAATGAAGTTTTGGTGTCTCGAGCACACTATGAAAAAAAAAAAATTAAGATTGGACTCGAGTATGGAAAAATGACTAAGTGTTGCTTCGAGCACAGGAGGTGTTTTGCCCAAGCACATCTTTGTTTTGCTCGAGCACAGGTTATTTCGAGCACATCTTATATCGAGCACATCAAATTCGAGCACACTTTGTGAAACCCAGAGCATATCCTTTGTCTTCTCAAGAAAACTATCTTTAAGTCTCGAGCACACTTTGATCTCCGGGTACACTTTGTGTATTCGGTGAAAAATTGAAAAATCACAAGTGTTTTTTGCTTCCGAGTACGCTTTAGCTTTCCGAGTACACTTTGATTTCCGAGTACACTTTGATTTCCAAGTACACTCAGCTTTCCGAGTACACTTTGATTTCCGAGTACACTTTGATTTCCGAGTACACTTTGTTTCCGAGTACACTTTGCCTTCCGAGTACACTTTATGCTAGTGCAAAAAAAAAAAAAAAAATTGTGCTAGGAATGTACTCGGAGTATACTTTGTGCTAGGAAAAGTGCTCCCAAGCACATTGTGTGCTAGGAAATAGAGTTTGTGAAACATTTCAAAGTTTTGAAGAAACTTTTGAGATTTTTGGTACCGTTGACCATTTGACCAAGCTGTTCTCTACGGAAGATATATACCAGGGGTATTTTGGTAATTTTTCTCCAATCATCAACAAGCTTATGGAATTCAAACCTCATCCAATTTCACGACTTCATCAAAAGCTTTACAAGAACAAGTGTTGACCAAGCTTAAGGATTTAATCATTTTTAGTGTCAACCAACTTTTGAATATGTTTATCTGAGATTTTTACAATCTTGATGAGGATGATCAAGATTGTTTCACCCACACTTGATTTGAAGACACATTTATTAAAGACAATTGCAACGAAATTGGGGGAGTAAAATCTTTGAATTTCATTGCAAATGGTTAGCTTCAAATCAAGTAAAAGACTCAAGTTAAGGAAAAGTTGATCAAGATTAATAATCCAAGGTTTTTCAAAGATGTTTCATCATTTGTAAGTTTTCAGGTTTCCTAGTACGGATGAGAAGATAGAGTCATCACGAGTAACAAGTTGAAAGGATGATCAGTAGAGTCAAGAACGGGTTATGGTTGACTTGAATTCTATTTTAATTCAGGGAATGGTTTGAAGATGATTTACAGGGGAAGAAACAGATTTGAAGAATGAAAGATTATTTGATGATCACAATGAGTTTATTTCTTTTTATGATAACCTTGTTACTTGAAGTTGATCTTTTGAAGTTCAAAGCCTCGTTCATATGCCCATACAACTATATCCAAAAGCGGTATAAGAGTGATGATTCGAAATGAACAATGGGAGAAGCTTAACGTGAGGGGGAGAATTTCAATGAAAGACAACGAGTTATGAGGTGATCATGGAAGAAATTCGATGGCATCGGTCTAAGGGGGAGATTGTTGGGACTTATATTTTAGACCGACGCATCGAATTAATCTGTGGGTGAAAAATATATTTTTTGGTCTCAACCAAGGGTGGATGGCTTGAAGACCAAGTCATGCTAGACTAGTATAAATAGATGTTTTTATTCATTTGTCTAGTATGAGTGATTGTATTGTGTATGTGTGAGATTTAGGGTTTTATCCCTTTGAGAGAGTCTCTGCCTCCAGGATGAGCTCTCCTGGTGGCGGCTGAGATAATTCTTAATTGATTGTATGTATGAATGTATGTATGAGTGTTTCATCTTAATGAGAATCATTCGACTAATATTTCATAATACCGTTTCTATCTTGTTTGTGTTTTGATTACAATTGTTCATCCTACTTTATTGTTGATTGTTAATCAAATCAGGCTCTCTCCCAATACACCTCATCCGTCCAACTGATATCATCATTCAAGAGTGAATCTGAGTAAGATTCGATCCTAACCCTAGACCCGAGCTCCACACCATAGATTAGTAACGACTATTATTCAAGCTTCCGCACCGGGGCTCGGTTCTCACACGCTCGCCATTGGAAAAACCCTCAAAGTCTTTGACAAAATGATTCCCAAGAAACTTAACCTCATGTCGTGCTCTCAATATCGAAAGTACTTACGCCGAAAATACATTCCATTCCTTGCTCAAGCGGTGGTGAAAGATCTCTAAGAAAAGAAAATTCAAGACATTCCCGTTGTTTGTGAATTTCCCGAAGACGTCTTCGGTCTCCCACCCATTCGTCCGGTTGAAGTTCGAATCGACCTTGTGCTCGGCGCGACTCCCGTAGCCAAGGCTCCCTGTCGTTTAGCCTCTTCGGAATTGCAAGAGTTATCGAACCAACTTCAAGAACTCTCCATTAAGGGTTTTATTCGTCCAATGCTCCCGTCCTCTTCGTGAAAAAGAAAGATGGCTCATTTCGCATGTGTATCAATTACCGTGAACTCAATAAACTCACCATAGAAAATCCCTACCCTTTGCCTCGAATCGCCGAATTCTTCGATCAACTCCAAGGCGCAACTTGTTTTTCCAAAATCGTTCTTCGATCGGGTTATCATCAATTGCGTGTTCATGAAGACGACATTCCTAAAACCGCTTTTCATACTCAGTATGGACATTACGAATTCTTGGTTATGCCTTTCGGAGGTATTCATGGACCTCATGAACCGCGTTTGCAAACCATTATTGGACGAATTAGTAATTGTTTTTATCGATGACATGCTCATCATCTCCAAGACCAAAGCCGAACATGAGCATCATTTACATTCCATTCTCGATCTCCTAAGAAAAGAACTAATTTATGCCATGTTCTCAAAAAGCGAATTTTGGTTAAAGGAAGTTCAGTTTTTGGGACACATCATCAACGATAAAGGTATTCATGTTGATCACACCAAAATCGAAGCCGTAAAAGATTGGAAAACTCCATCCACACCCACGGAAATCCGATATTTCCTTGGTTTGGCCAAGTATTATCGGCGATTCATTCTAAACTTCTCCAAAATCGCATTACCCCTCACCGCACTAACTCATAAAGGAAAACCTTACGAATGGGGACTGAAACAAGAAGAAGCTTTCCAAACTCTAAAGCGTATGCTTTGCAATGCTCCCATTTAACCCTTCCCAATGGAAACGACGACTTTGTGGTATTTTGCGATGCATCCAACTAAGGTCTCGATTGCTTTCTCATGCAACGAGGTCAAGTTATTGCATATGCCTCAAGGCAACTTAAGGTTCACGAAAAGAATTACACAACTCATGATCTCGAACTTGGTGCCGTCGTTTTCGCTATCAAAATTTGGAGACATTATCTTTATAGCATGAAATGTGTTGTATTCACCGATCACAAAAGTCTTCAACACATTTTTGACCAAAAATATCTCAACATGAGACAACGTCGATGAGCCGAATTACTTAGTGATTACGATTGCGAAATTCTCTACCATCCCGGTAAAGCGAATGTCGTAGCCGATGCCTTAAGTCGTAAAGTTAATGTCAAATCCATTCTGCTTCATAGCATCATCATCCAAATCGATCTTCAAGACCACATCTATCGAGCTTAATACACCTCTATTGATGAAGGCAATATGTACGTCGAAATGTCATGTGGAGCCGAACTTCAACTTGAAACCAAACCCGATGGCTTGCTTTATTTTCTCAATCGTTTGTGGGTTCCCGATCGTGATGAACTTCATACTTTCATTCTTGAGGAAGCTCATATGTCGCGATATTCCGTGCATCCTTGTGCGGATAAGATGTACTTCGATGTTCGATCTATTTATTGGTGGACGTGTATGAAAAGGACGTAGCACTTTATGTCTCAAAATGTCTTACTTGCTCAAAGGTTAAAGCCAAACATCAAAAACCTTTTGGTTTAATTGAGCAACCTCCTATCCCCGTTTGGAAATGGGAAGACATTGCTATGGAATTTATCACCAAATTACCCCCCACTCAAAAGCAAAATGATAGTATTTGGGTAGTCGTTGATTGATTAGCCAAAGCGGCTCACTTCATCCCGATCCGAGAGAAGAACTCTACCAAACAACTTGTGTAAATCTATGTTCGTGAAATTGTATGCCGCCATGGTATTCCGTTGACCATTATTTCCGATCGTGATGCTCGTTTCACCTCCCGTTTTTGGAAATCGCTTCAAGAATCTTTGGGCACTCGCCTGGATCTTAGCACCGCTTATCATCCTCAAACCGATGGAAAATTCGAGCGTACAATCCAAACCCTTGAAGATATGCTTCGATCTTGTGTTCTGGAAATTGGGATTCTCATCTTCCGCTTCTCGAATTCTCTTACAACAATAACTATCATTCTAGCAATGATATGGCTCCTTTCTAAGATCTTCATGGTCGTAAGTTTCATTTCCCGATTTGTTGGAAGAGATTTGTGAAGCCCAAATCACAGGTCCCGAGATGGTCCAAGACACTACCGATCGTATCGATCAAATCCGCAAAAATCTTCTCGCTGCTAGAAGTCGTCAAAAGAGCTATGCCGACAAACGGTGAAAGCCTCTCGAATTCAATGTTAGTAACCTTGTCCTTCTCAAAGTATCCCCTTGGAAGGGGGGTAGTCCATTTTGGAAAGAAAGGAAAACTAGCCCCACGTTTCGTAGGCCCATTCAAAATCCTTGAAAGGATTGGAAAAGTGTCTTATATGCTCTATTTACCTCAAGAACTTACCGGTGTTCATCCAACCTTTCATGTCTCGAACGTCAAAACGTGATTAGCCGAAGGTAACCTTAATATACCTCTCGACGAAGTACGTATCAACGAAACCTTACAAATGATCGAAAAACCCGTTGAAATCATGGATCGCAATGAGCAACGAACCAAACGTAGTTGCATCTGTTTAGTTAAAGTCCGTGAGGAATCACGGCGTGGCGCTGAATTTACTTGGGAAGTAGAAGACTCTATGAACGAAAAGTACCCGCATTTGTTTATTGAGGATTATTCCTAATTTCGAAACAAAATTTCCTGAAGTAGGGATGACTTTGACATTCGTCATTTTCGGTTTAACTTGTATTTGTTTTTGTATTGGAAACCCTAACCGTTTGGGTCTTTCAGATATTTCGTTATTAATAAAATATTGGTATTTATGTTCATGTATGTTGCACAATTGTCGGATCAAGAAAATCATCTCTTTCGGTACGTTAAAAACCTTTTTTTTTATTTGCTAAAAACGAGTTAAAACAAATTTAAGGGACTAAAATTGTCAAATAAAAAAAGCATGTAACTCTTGAAAGAAACATTATGACCAAGCCTTCATTCTTTGTCTATATAAACAAGACCAATCCATCCCATTTGGGTTTGCTCATTCACCTCAAACTCTCCCCAATCTAGATCTAAGTATTCTTTCTTCAAACTCTTGATAGTTTGACTTCTCAAGGTCAAACTACTTCTAATCTTTGTTTGCAACTAATTCTTGTTAATTAATGCTTGTTATTATAGCTTGTTTAAAACATATTACCCTTGTTTCCTAGGCTTTCCCTTTTCCAGCCAAGGTCGGTTTAGGTGTATTGCTAGGCAAGACTTCATGGAGGACTATTATAGTCCTTGTTAACACTTTAAATTTTATTTAAGCTTATTATTAATGTTAATGTTTAGTTCTATTTATTTTAGTTTCCAAATCATCTGTGAGTTCTATAGTAATGGGTATGTGGCAACCATTCTCGGTTTCATCCCGAGTCAAGAGCCGAACCAAAACCGAACTTTTGTTTAAATACTTTATTGTTAACATATTGTATTTAAGACTTGAGTATTATCAATTCTAAGTTTATTTTAATAATTTCTATGGTATTGGTTATATGGTAACCATCCTCGGTCTTATTCCGAGTCAAGTACCGAACCAAGAAAGCTCTCGTTTAAATGCTTTATTTTTAAAATGATTTATTAATATGTTACATATAATATTTGCGTATTATAATTTCTAAGTTCCTATTAATAAGTTCTATGGTATTGGGTATGTGGTAACCATCCTCGGACTTACTCCGAGTCAAGGACCAAACCAAGAGCGAACTATACCGAGTTCACTCGCTTAAGACACACTAGTTGTGTTTTGGGACACCGAATCTCGTATTTTTGTCAAAAACTATATTATAAACTAATTTTAATTATTTTCTCATAACACTTGGTATGTTGGATTCAACTTGATCTTATAACAAGTTTGGACCAACAAAGCCAAACACCCGCTTAAAGGACGTTAAGGTTCTTCTTAATAGAACTACAAACTTGGTTAAGCTTCTTTTGATTTCATTGAGTTATCTCATAACATTTATCACCATGGAAACTCAACTAAGGGCTTGACCAATTATCAAGACTCAACCGACAAATCCAAAAACTCATAAAATCTCGTCTTAGTATCTATTTAACAGAGGGTCTTGCAATAGCATAGTTATACCCAAATATTTACTTAACGATGGTTAAGTAAAACTAATGAACAGAATACCGAGACCCGATTTCGAGTAAACTTACACTTCTTAAACCATTACTTTAATCCTTATGTATTTACACTTTAACTTTCAAACTTTAATTATTTATTTTACTTGTCATATTATTTTACTTTAAAGCTTTTAAGACCATCTACTAACTCAAGACCCTTTTTAATCTAGGTCTTGCTCATTGAACTTACATTTCCGTTTTATCACAAACTAATCCTCCAACTTACTTATTTCATGTGAGTACATTTCATCCCCCGTTTTCGTTTTTATACTTTGGGGATAACATGCATACTTATTCAAAACAAGAATGATTTATAATACTCGATCCTCATACCACAAACTTTAGGGTGTATGATACTAGAATACTTTCTCTATTGTGTGTTATATGTTTCATATGCTTTACGTGCACGAGTGTTTATTTTTATATTATTGTTGCGCCTCAATAAGTATTATCATACGCACCCCTAACTACTTTAGCCTTGTGCTAGTTGAATAAGGCCTCATTATCCGAGTATGTCGGTTGTTACCGATTAGAAAGGATCCTCATTTACTTATGATTTATATACCGAAATTGTTGTTTTTATTTATAGTCTTATACATGTTTGTGGATTTCGCCTCATATTATATATACTCAAAACTATTAAATTTCTCACCAACATTCATGTTGATAAATATTATTTTAAGCATTGTTACAGGTTTAATTATTGGTTGATTGGAGTTTGAAAATGCTATCTTATTTGAGACCGTTTAGGTTATTAGAAGAATGAACAATTAAATTCTTATATTTAGTGCTATTCGTATGAACAAGATGTGTACTTTTGGTTATTGAATGAAATTAATGAGCTTTTTAATTATTGTCACTTTAATAGTGTCTTGTGTTAATGGGCAATTCGTTGCACCCCGGCATGTTCCGCCGCCTTCGGTAGAGGTCTGGCAGATTGCTATCAGAGCCAAGACTATCGGATACGCGGTTAGACGTAATGGCCTAGATAGTTTTTCTTTAGGGTCCTTATACATGTTTCTTATACGTGTTACCCAACTTGAATGTTCATTACACTTATATATTTATTTACTTATTTATTCCATTTAATCCCAAAAATATACACATGCACACACTCTCATAGTATCCAAGGTATCCTTACCTTCCCGAAAAAAGTAGATTTTTATGTTGTTTTTATGGATCACAAACTTAATTTGGATCCCGTTATTTATAATCTCTTTAAATCTTGACTCTATAACAAGTTTGTAGCCACATTAGTGGGCGAAACACTATGAAACGATCATTTGACAAAAACATTCCAAGAATCGAAGGTGATTTACTTTCCTGGGATGATTGAATTGTAGTGTTCGTCTTCTAGGCCAACGAACCGTGTTATACAAATCCAAACACTCATAAAATCTCGTCTTAGTATCTATTTAACAGAGGGTCTTGCAATAGCATAGTTATACCCAAATATTTACTTAACGATGGTTATGTAAAACTAATGAACAAAATACCGAGACTCGATTTCGAGTAAACTTACACTTCTTAAAACATTACTTTAATCCTTATGTATTTACACTTTAACTTACAAACTTTAATTATTTATTTTACTTGTCATATTATTTTACTTTAAAGCTTTTAAGTCCATCTACTAACTCAAGACCCTTTTTAATCTAGGTCTTGCTCATTGAACTTACATTTCCGTTTTATCACAAACTAATCCTCCAACTTACTTATTTCATGTGAGTACATTTCATCCCCCGTTTTCGTTTTTATACTTTGGGGATAACATGCATACTTATTCAAAACAAGAATGATTTATAATACTCGATCCTCATACCACAAACTTTAGGGTGTATGATACTAGAATACTTTCTCTATTGTGTGTTATATGTTTCATATGCTTTACGTGCACGAGTGTTTATTTTTATATTATTGTTGAGCCTCAATAAGTATTATCATACGCACCCCTAACTACTTTAGCCTTGTGCTAGTTGAATAAGGCCTCATTATCCTAGTATGTCGGTTGTTACCGATTAGAAAGGATCCTCATTTACTTATGATTTATATACCGAAATTGTTGTTTTTATTTATAGTCTTATAAATGTTTGTGGATTTCGCCTCATATTATATATACTCAAAACTATTAAATTTCTCACCAACATTCATGTTTATAAATATTATTTTAAGCATTGTTACAGGTTTAATTATTGGTTGATTGGAGTTTGAAAATGCTATCTTATTTGAGACCGTTTAAGTTATTAGAAGAATGAACAATTAAATTCTTATATTTGGTGCTATTCGTATGAACAAGATGTGTACTTTTGGTTATTGAATGAAATTAATGAGCTTTTTAATTATTGTCACTTTAATAGTGTCTTGTGTTAATGGGCAATTCGTTGCACCCCGGCATGTTCCGCCGCCTTCGGTCGAGGTCTGACAGATTGCTATCAGAGCCAAGACTATCGGATACGCGGTTAGACGTAATGGCCAAGATAGTTTTTCTTTAGGGTCCTTATACATGTTTCTTATACGTGTTACCCAACTTGAATGTTCATTACACTTATATATTTATTCCATTTAATCCCAAAAATATACACATGCACACACTCTCATAGTATCCAAGGTATCCTTACATTCCCGAAAAAAGTAGATTTTTATGTTGTTTTTATGGATCACAAACTTAATTTGGATCCCGTTATTTATAATCTCTTTAAATCTTGACTCTATAACGAGTTTGTAGCCACATTAGTGGGCGAAACACTATGAAACGATCATTTGACAAAAACATTCCAAGAATCGAATGTGATTTACTTTCCTGGGATGATTGAATTGTAGTGTTCGTCTTCTAGGCCAACGAACCGTGTTATACAAATCCAAACACTCATAAAATCTCGTCTTAGTATCTATTTAACAGAGGGTCTTGCAATAGCATAGTTATACCCAAATATTTACTTAACGATGGTTAAGTAAAACTAATGAACAGAATACCGAGACCCGATTTTGAGTAAACTTACACTTCTTAAACCATTACTTTAATCCTTATGTATTTACACTTTAACTTTCAAACTTTAATTATTTATTTTAATTGTCATATTATTTTACTTTAAAGCTTTTAAGTCCATCTACTAACACAAGACCCTTTTTAATCTAGGTCTTGCTCATTGAACTTACATTTCCGTTTTATCACAAACTAATTTCATGTGAGTACATTTCGTCCCCCGTTTTCGTTTTTATACTTTGGGGATAACATGCATACTTATTCAAAACAAGAATGATTTATAATACTCGATCCTCATACCACAAACTTTAGGGTGTATGATACTAGAATACTTTCTCTATTGTGTGTTATATGTTTCATATGCTTTACGTGCACGAGTGTTTATTTTTATATTATTGTTGAGCCTCAATAAGTATTATCATACGCACCCCTAACTACTTTAGCCTTGTGCTAGTTGAATAAGGCCTCATTATCCTAGTATGTCGGTTGTTACCGATTAGAAAGGATCCTCATTTACTTATGATTTATATACCGAAATTGTTGTTTTTATTTATAGTCTTATACATGTTTGTGGATTTCGCCTCATATTATATATACTCAAAACTATTAAATTTCTCACCAACATTCATGTTGATAAATATTATTTTAAGCATTGTTACAGGTTAATTATTGGTTGATTGGAGTTTGATGATGCTATCTTATTTGAAACCGTTTAGGTTATAAGAAGATTAATGAACAATTAAATTCTTATATTTGGTGCTATTTGTATGAACAAGATGTGTACTTTTGGTGATTGAATGAAATTAATGAGTTGTTTAAATATTGTCACTTTAATAGTGTCTTGTGTTTATGAGCAATCCGTTGCACCCCGACATGTTCCGTCACCTTGGGTCAGGGTGTGACTAGTGGTATTAGTAAGGGATCAGTTTTCTAAATAATGTGAAGGTCATTCGCTATGGTATGTTGGCGAATGAACCTGTTTCGGTTTCCTCATTCGCTAGGAGATGTTAGCGAATGAGATATTAACAATTAAGGTGCGATAGGGGAATGTCTAGCGAATGTTACTCATTAGCTAAGCATGTTTAGTGATTGAGTTAGAAACTATATAAACTCTTGTAAACCTATTCTAATTAGCAGTCTTATTATTTTACATTCCGGAGTCGTTGCGCTGCCCATTTGTTCTCTCTAAACACACCATTATACACACTGAGCCCTAAATACATGTTAACTGATCATATCATGGACCAGATTCAGTTAATATATTGAATTATGAACGCCTCGTGGTTCCTCAAGTGGTATCAAAGCTTCCAGATGTTCTGATTGAACAATTAATGGATTTAATTAGGTTAATTGTTCGTGTTTTGAATCAAATTAATAGTATGGACGGTTATCAACTATTTTAGAATTAATTAGGATAAATTGAAATGATAATTGATTATAAACTGATTCAAGGATTATTCGTATTAATCTGAATTAGGTTTGATCGATTGAATTGAATAGAGTTATTCGTTTTGGATTGAATTGATTTTATGCGGGAACTGTAACATCCCGGGGTTTTTCGTACTTGAAGTCATTTATGTTTAATCCGTCTCGGATGTAATTCGGATCTTTCGAATTATTTAAATTTTATTTTGGATCTTTCGAATTATTTAAAATTTTATATTTATTAGTATTTAGGTTGGTTAAACTTAATTTATATTTTCTTAACTTCCAAACTTGTCAAGCAATGCTTAAAACTCTTAAAATCGTTTAAAATGCTAAGAAACACATTTACGAAACTTCAGGGACTAAATGTGAAATTCTAGAAAATCTGGTATAAACTAACAAATCGCGTATCACGACGGGAGTGTGCCCAGTCGGCCGCGTAGCGCAACTAACGCTTAGTTAAATTTTTTATTATTTTTTGTTAATTTTTGTTTATTGCTAAATCCTTCTTAAATCGACCTAAGTCATGAAAATTAAGCTCCAAGATTCGTAATTTAATGTTTTATAACATCCCAATTCATTTTCTTATTGTCCATGCCGAATTTTGTTACTTATTATACATGATTATCTCATTAATAGCTTATTTCGTTTCCAAATTGAGTATGAATGCATTAAAATTCTCAAAATTTTATCAAACCACATCTCTAAACACTAAAAAATTATTAAATCCAGCCATTCTCCCCATATCTCATGAAATTTCCCTTCTTTAAGATTACTCAAGTTCTTCAAGCCACCGTTGACTTTCAAGCTTCAATACTATTTGACATCGTTTATCTCCTTGTTCCTTAATATTTCCGGGTAAGTTGTCTTATGATAAAGTGTATATTTTCATCTCATAAACAAAACCCCTTAATTAATATCAATGATTGATGGAGTTTTGTTGGTCAACTGCTCTCCAACCCGTTTTATGGCATAATAGTCAACTTATTTGACTACCCGATTTCTCTTATTCTGATCAAAATTAGCGTTCGGGCAAGAAGACTTTGATGTTTATTTTAAAATTTTGAGTGTACTGGTCAGAACCCGACTTCTGACTCGAAGTTCGGTTTCTGAACAGTACCAACTCGCTTAAATCGTTAAAGTTTTATAAATTGAGTTTTATACATCCGTTTGAAATGACTCCAGCGGCTATGTTCTCGTTTTTTAATATAGTTTATTGTGTCAAAGTTTCAAGTCATTTCATGTTGGATCAGTCAACGCTCTTAAGGCTCGGGACTCGTTTAATATCCTTATTTTATCGTTTAACTCGCTTAATTATATGGTGAGTAATCACTCCCTTATTTTTACAGCTTTTAAACCTTTTGGGGACCTTATGCGTACGGAAATTTTTATGTATCTTAATACATCACTTGCAAATCTCAAATATTGTGGTTGATCTATTGAATGTTTATATGCTAGTTGCTTAGTTTCTCATTTGTTTATATATCGCATTCGAAGAGGTCCGTCATAATCACATTAAAGTATGATCATACGTCGTCTTAGTAGCCAGAGCCCAATTCTCTAGGCAATGGTCAACTGAACCCTTATTTTTATTTGTTTTGTCATAGTATCCAAAGCCCGATTCGCTAGGCAATAGTCAAATGACACTAATTATTTTCTTATCATTTAATTTTTGATACACATGATATTTATTTGCATATTAAATACATAATATATTACTATCAAAATCTGGCGATTACTTACTCAACATATGTTGTTGGCAAACCTATTTTTACGCATATTGCTGGATGTTTATCTTGGATGGTGGAAGTTATTGAAGAACTTAGTTTATTTGGCTTTTAGGTTATTATAATAAACTAGATTATTTGACTTATTTGGATATTTTTAATTTCTTTTAATACTGTGTACTTGATTTGAATTTAAATAAATAAATAAGATATTGTCCCCAATATTGTACGTTAGTGCCTTGTGAGCTGTGAACCAACACTTCGCGCCCCGACATTTTGTCGTAGGTTGGGGTGTGACAGGAACGGGCAATAGTTTGAACGGTTTGTAATTGACTTGAATTTATCAAAAGTGGTCATGTTTTGACTGATTTGTGGTATTGATTGTGTGCGGATTTGTTTCGGATTGGTTGTGGTTTGATTTTGAGTGATTTACAGATGGATTTGGATTGGATTGGTGTGGTTTGAGTTTGATTTGGTTTACTGGGATTGAGTTGAAGATATGAACTCATTCGTTAATTTTTTGAGTTATTCGCTATGTTATTTGAGTTCATATGCTAAATTGTTATAAGTTTATTACAACTATTGTAACAACCAATTAGCTAAGTTTCAACCTATTCACTACCTTATCCATTCGTTAATTGCTCATTCTTTGTTTTGTTCCATTCACACATTCTTTAAGGTCATTTGCTATACTCATTTTTTGATTCCTCATTTGTTAATATTTCATCATTCATTATTGTTTTCCATTCACTACCCTCATTCTTTCCCCATTGTTCTTCATTCTCTATAAAGTTTCAAGACTTATGAATTTTCACCCATATACTTTCATTATATAAAATTTAAACCCAAAAATATCTAAAATATGACTAATTACTATGCCCTTGCTTCTCAAAATGCTCTCACGCAGACGATGATCAATTATGATAATGATATTGAAACACACGCCAAAACTCCAAAGTTGTAGGTTATGATGATTTTCAACGATGGGATCAAAGATTCAGATCTCATCTTGGTGTTATTGAACCCGATTGCCAAGAATTTTTGGATACTCCATATTAGAGACCACGTCTAAACGTTGATGGTCTTGGTGATGTGGATAAACATGTTGATAAATTGTCTTGATTGTAAAGAAGAAATATGAGTTAGAAGTGAAGACGTATTCAAACTTGACTATGGCTTTACCCAAAAATATTTTTCATCAATTTAGCCATCTCAAGCTGTCCACTACACTTATGCTGCCTTAAAAGTTAGGTTGGGTAATACACAATAAAGCAAAAAGGTTATGTTGAAGTTTCAATACAAGAACATTAATATCATATCAAAATTTTTTTTGAAGAAATGTTGACTAGGTATTGTCATTTGGAGGCCGAGCTAAATCGGTATGAGTTACATAAGGATGAATCTAATAGGGTTGATACTTTGAAAGATGCTCTTCCAAGTTCTTATTCTACTTATGTGATGGTTTTGACTGATAATGGGTATATCAAAACCCCAAATCTCAAATGTATGGATTTTGTGAAAAAAATAGAGAAGAGAGAGTATGAACAAAAAATGCCAAGGTTCATGTTAGACAAATCAAGATCCTTCTCTTTGCGGTGGTGCTAATCCAGCTAGCAAGAGCACATCTACACCTATCACAACTTTCTATTCTCAATTAAGCCATGTGGTTTCTCAACAAGAAGCAATTTTATGAACCACAATTCTTCTTAAGTCCTAGTACTGTTAGTTCAAGTTTAGTTCCTTCTCCAACTCCTCCAAATGTCAATATGAAGGAATCAGAACAACACTTTGCATTTATGGGAGCATTTATGTCTTCTTATGAGCAGTTGGTGGGCAGTAAAGTTGCAAATTGTGACTTAACCGATGAGGATTATGATCATATCAATCCAAATGATCTTGAGTTGATGGATTTGAAATGGAATATTGCTATGAGTGTTAGAAAGATCAAAATGTTTATGGAAATAACTGGAAATGACTTGCCAACCATGAGCAAGAGAATTAGGTTTGACAAGTAGAAGGTGAAATGTTGTCGGCCCCTCTCTCTGGTTAGCTCAGTCCATAGATCACACACTCAATGTTGTAGCCCATACCGAAGTGTCGGCAAGAAGGTTAACGACACTACTATTTTGAAAAGAACAATAGAGTATTAAATGCGGAATCAATAACACTCTAAATGTTGCACACCATAACTAAAGTAACAAACACACACAATTAACTCAAAAGATTCCCATTAATATATGAAGGATACAATAAAAACTGATTAAGGTTTAAAGGTTGAATGTCAGGATCTATGGCAGCTTTCCATACAGGAGTGAGTCTTCTATAAAATCACTATATTCGCTAGACTGTCGTTCAGGTGTGTTTTTTTTTGTCGTGCCCTAAAAGTTTTCATTTATAGGCCTACTCTGACACCTGACATTCCCTTTTTAGAAACCCTAGTGACTAATACAATCATATTCAAACGTATTACAATAAATTCTAAGTCTAAACAGGTCTTCGGGCAAGCTTTGCAGCATTTGTCTTTAGTGAGCGGACCTGGCAACCATTAAGTGTGCTGGAGAACAGTTCTCCGGGAAAGCTTTACTTATATTTTCCTTAGAAAATATTCATCTAGCAGACTTCAATCCTCTTGACTATATCAAACTTTGATCGATAAAATCCAACGAGCAAACTTGTTATTCAGAGATCCCTTCAACCTTTTTGTTAACTTAACTTATTAAACAATCCCAAGTGTGCTGGTAACACTGTAGGTTGCTCTGAGTTGAACCTTGCTCGTTAGAAGTCCTTAAGTATTTCTTTATCAACTTCCTTCAAGGTTGCTCGGACCAATGTTTATTAAGAATAAACCTTGCTAGATTTACCAAAGGACTTGGTTTTAGCTTAGCTTAGTCAAGAGTTTGCTATGAAACAAACCTTGCTTGACTTTGAAGAACAACCTTGCTAGACAAAGTGAACCTTGCTCAGTTTGTTCCTAAGAGGAATTCTAGAAGATAAACTTGCTGAGAAAGCAATATACCTTGCTAGACCAAGTAAAAGTTTGCTGGGAGGCCTAAGCTTGCTCGGTTTCCATACTTAGCCGTTTTTCATGGAGGTAGAGAAAAATCCAATCTTCCTTTAGTCTTTTATCATCCCAGCAATTTCCCCTAGATTGGAACAACCTCAACTGTACCAAAACACCTCTTAGGTTACATACACTTATCAAAAATATACATCAAATTTTCAAAAAGTAAAAGTTACATATCAAAATGAAAAGATTACAACTTATAAATCTGTCTCAATGGAAATTACAAATTAAGCCTATTCTACAAGTTGTATCTTCATCTCCTGGAGATTGAAGCATCTCTTCTTCGATCCAATCTTACTGAGGTGGCCTTCTCTTGAAATTGGAAAATCTCCCTGTGGTGGGGATGCTGGGAGGGCAGAGTTCATCTAATTATATCCTCCAGATCCTCCACATGGAGAAATTCAAGATCTGTGGTCATTTAAGATTATATGGCTTAACTTCCCTTTAATGTTTCTCAGCAAGAACCTTCCATTTTTGTCATCATACAGAATGTTTGCAATTAGTTTCTCTCTTTTGACTTCTGGGATCGGGATATTCATTCCCATTTCAATGTTGCTACATTCTTTGATGACAGAGCAAGTTTTGCTTGATGATCTTGCACAAATTGGTTTCACAGTTTCTTACATTGTTTCATCTAATCTCTTCCTTTGTTCAGAACACGAAATCCCAATTTTGATTGCTCTTTTAAATATCTCAATAGTTCAAATTGTTGTGCGCTGGTAGACCTATGTCTTTTCTCATGATCAGAGAAATGCAGTGCTGCAATCACAGTCAATTGCTCTAGGTTGAATTTTCTGAAGTCAACTTTTGAGGAGATTTTCTCAATTTCTCCATTTTTCATCCAAACATTCAGATTTTCAACCCTAGAATCATAAAATAGTCCATATAGTATGATACCACAATTCACTGGAGAACTTTCTTTTTCAACATTTGGTTTACAAGACATGATATTTGACTTTCCTGGAGATATCTTCTTTGCTATACTCTTATTCCTTGATTGGAAAGTCTTGTTCTGAGTCACCCTCTTGTTTCTTTCATTACTGAGTTCAGCATTTGTTTTTTCTTCTTTCTGGAGTTTTCCTTTTAGGACCTTGAAACTACTCATGATCTCTTTCTTTGTCATGATTTTCACTGAGTCAAGGGGAAACCCATTTTTCACAAGAAATTTTGGTTTCCCACCATATCTGCACATAAATTTTTCATTTTCCTTCTGTTGTTCCCTTTTACCTTGTTTCCTCAAGTTTTCATTTGCTAAAGCATTATTTGTGACAGTATTTTCAACATCTAAGGCTTTTGAAATTATGTCAATCACAATGTGCAGTTTTTCTTTTGTAGCTTTTTCTGGTTTCTCCTTTTTAATCAGCTTGAGAAGTGACACAAGCACTCCATTGAAATTTGTTCATCATTTAAACATTTTTCAATTACTTCTTGTGAGACATCCTTTTCATTTTCATTGTTCGATTTATCCCTTGATCTCTTCTCAGCTTCAAACTGTTCCATTGGTGTTCTTTGTTTTTCAAATTCCTTTTCAGACAATATTTGATTCAGAAACTCTATATCTTGAATTTTTGTCATTCTTTGCTCAAAGATCATTTTTGCTTTTAATTTAGACCCATTAATACGCAGAACATTTTTCTTTCCTTTTGGAAGGTTAATGCTCTACAATTTATCTGTTTCTTGAGCAATCCCTTTTCCCTTGAGCTTCTTTCTTTCATCATCTTGATTCTTTTCTTCTTCTGTAATGTCATCGGTTTTCTCAAAATCCTAATAATTTTCATCATAAACTGATAGAATACTCAATGAATACCCCCTGTTTTGGTGCAGTTGAGTTCTTCTCAACCTCAGACATTAGGGTTTGAATTTTTGTTAATGCCTTCTTTAGTTCGTCCTCAAATTCTGACAAATGATTTTTGTAGGATTCGGGGCTATCTGGAATGGAAACCATTATGATCTGTAATCAAGAGACACAGAAAGTAGTTTTAGTTAGATAGATATTAATGTGTTGAACATTATCAGAAACGAATGATAATAAAAGATTAAAGTCAAGGAATGTTTTGATTCAAACCGTCGTCTTGAACAATATGGATACCTACGCACAATAGAAAGATGTGAGTGTATCTTGAAATTTGAAGGCTTTGATTTGATTAAAATATGTCGAATTTCATCAATAAAATAGTTGAATTGTCTAATATGATGAAAGTCACAATAGATTAGACAAATGTAAAGTACAAGTATGCAATTGGTTGACTGAAAATTTGTAGAAAAGTTTTTTTGATTCTCTCTTTTCTTCAGCACGCAAGCTATTTGAGGATAAGGGTTAAAAGCATTCTGTCGTATAGTACATAAATGCATTCAACCACCTATATTTAAATTTCAAATATTTGCTGTTTTAAAGTTTTCAAAGCTTGCGTGTTAAAGTGTTTGTTCAGATTGTATAAAGTAATTAAAATAAAACTAAGCGGATAAGATGAAGGAAGCTTACTTGAATATACAAGATTGCTTGAGAAATAAATCATAAGACAAATAATCAAGTATATTTTATCAAACAAGCAACCTTGCTGGAAATCAATAAAGAATCCAAAAAATAACTTATAGATATTTCTAAATGTCAACCTTGCTCGAATATCTGAATTTCACTAACCTTGCTAGCTAGTTAATACTTATAAGAGTAAAAAGTTAACAAATATTCAATCAAGTATAATGTAAAACAAAGTATGCCCGAAATACTTCAAGAGTGTAAAGTGTGCTAGAGAGGACTTATTATCCTTTGATATACAAGTGTGCTTTAAACACAAAGTGTACCCGAAAAGTAAAGTTTGTTGGGGATTTTCTGAAAGTAACAAGTATGCTGGGAGAACACTTGGAATGAGTCACCCTTTGACAAGTGTGCTCTAACCATGAGGTTTGCTCGGTAAACAAAGTTTACTTGAAAACCCTTGTATTATCAGAAAATAACGCCAAAACCATGAAGTATGCTAGACAAATACAAATTTCAACTAAAACACTCAAGTTTATTCGAAACAGATATATAAAACATATTCATACATGTATCACATAATCATCAAGTGTTCTTGACAAAAACAACTTTCTGAACATCCATGTTTACTCGAAAGTATAAACTCATCAAAGTCTACCCGATAATACATGAATATTTCATTTAAGTACTATAAAGCATCAAGCTTGTTAGAATATCTTAAACATCTAATAAAAACACCTAAGTTTGATGGGAAGTTTAAAAACATTAAAGCTTGCTAGAATTAACATATTCAGACATATTCAAGCATCAAGCTCGCTCGAATGAGTTAAACATCGTATCAAAACATCTAAGTTTGCTAGAAAGTTCAAAAATCATCAAAGATTTCTAGAAGTAACATATTAAGACATATTGAAGGTTAAAATGCAACACTCTTTGACTTAAACTATATTTCAAACAGTGTTAACATTAAAGTTCAAAGTTTAAGAGCAAATGGTGCATTAAGAGATCAAATTTCAGTTATTTCCTTCCAATTCCTTTTCTAGAAAAGATCTTAACATGAGATCATATTGATTAAGTCACCTCTCAATGCTTCATTCTCAGCATTTTTATGACATATCAGATAGGTTTATAGCAGGTCTAGACGTAGCATACATTTCACTACATATTGGTGATATGATTAAGGATAACGTTCAATTTAATTTGCATAATTCAAAAATGGATAATACTTATTGTGCGATGATGTCCCATATCTCTTCTCAAAGCTTATTTGGCTTTCCCCAGATCACCCCAATTTGACTTCAACCCCTTGATATTTGGTCAAAATATTTTTTATGACAGAACATATAAATTTTCATGAATTTTTCTTTTCAAATCTTTCAAACATATTGAGGTTGAACGTTGGACTTACATTCCACGTAACACGGACTTACTAGCCATCCGTTCAAGGTGTTTAGGACTTATAGTGATGCCCCACCTCTGTAGTCAATAATTAAGCCTCATGTTTACATTTTTCTCAAAATTTGTGAACATTTCAACTTTTGGTTGATAATAAAATTTTGCTCACATTTGTTCTTTGTCATATGTATAAAATGTTTCATTTTGGTGACGAAATACCAACAGGCTCGTGTATGACTGGGTATTCACTTTTCTGCGTATCATTCGGAGAGATTTATCTTGAAATATACATATTCAACAATGTATCTTCACATTAAGATTAGCATCTTTATTATGTTTATATCATCTCAGTTTTTAAACATCATGGAAAGCAACCATACATATTAATGACTACACTAATAGTCTTTTTAGCCTATTAAATCTATATGATTAGCATAAATAATCAATGTACTATCATTTCCTAAAGGTTGGATCAAGTTTCATTGATTAACCTTTTAAGCTTCTACAAAGCTTTGAACTGTATAATCTTATCATGTCTCTACAACATCAACTTGCTCTATTTTGTCAAAATTGTTTTGTGAACTATTTTCTTTAATTAGTATTCATTTGAGCATGCAATTTTAACACAAAGAATTACTTTGACACAAACATGATGTAACATATTAAAAGACAATCATAACATGAATGACATGCAGTAACACAAGCAGATTTAACATAATGTATATTCAAGACTGATTATGCAAACCCTATTCTGTCTAAACACATCATCACATTAGATTATTCACATATTCAGTAATATCAGATAAGCACACAAATTTAATCATTTCAAAACATATTCAGACACACCTATCTTGATATCACACTCTTATACCGAATTTAAATAACCTAAGCATCATTGAGACCTAAGTCACACAGATATTCATTTAGAGCACACATCAGTTAAACATGCACACATAATCACACATCAAGTATAACTCACTCAACAAGACCTTTCTAAAGATAGTCAGTTAGCACATAAAGCACACATCAACAATCAGACCTAATCAGAGTTAATCATTCCTAAAGCTTTTAGGAGAAAGTGGAATTTAGTTTTATTCAGTGGCTTGGTGAATAAGTTAGTCAAGTTGCCACTAGTATCAACTCTTTTCATTTCAATCAGTCCTTTATCAGTACAGTCTCTAATGAAATGATGTCTGATTTCAATGTGATTGGTCTTGGAATGTTGGACTGGTTTCTTAACTATGAACAGAACGTCAATATTGTCAATAAAAATATGAGCGTTCATGTAACATCCTGAAAATTCTAGAATAATATTGTAAGGCCCCGTCACCGGTAACCCTACTTTCGTGTTGGATTTACTCATAAACACAGTTCTAAATATCAGAGTTAATTAAAAACTTTACGCGGAATATAAAACTTTCATAAAACATTACATATCAATTCATAATCATGTCTTAAAACATTCCTCTTGTCTTTCAAAATCAAAACATAACTTATAAAACATATCAGATCTTCAGATGCCAGGCTTTAGTCTTCTGCCATGTGTCCTCCACTCAAGCCAGCTGTCTCATCCTACTCACCTGCGTGCATACTAAAAGTCAGCTACGCTGAGTGAGTTCTAGTTAATCATACAATACCATACAATACCTTATTACATACATACGTACTTAACCTCATAACTTTCTTTCATACACACATAAGTACTCATACCTTCATTCTTACTTACATACTTTCTTTCTTACTTACATACTTTCTTTACATTCATAATCATACGTTTTAAAGAGCCTTTCGCCCTATAACCTCACAGATATTATAAGGGTCTGGTCCCTAACATCACAGATATTATAAGGGTCTGGTCCCTAACATCACAGATATTATGAGGGTCTGGTCCCTATCCTCACAGATATTGTAAGGGTCTGGTCCCTAACATCACAGATATTATAAGGGTCTGGTCCCTAACATCACAGATATTATAAGGGTCTGGTCCCTAACATCACAGATATTATGAGGGTCTGGTCCTTATCCTCACAGATATTGTAAGGGTCTGGTCCCTAACATCACAGATATTGTAAGGGTCTGGTCCCTAACATCACAGATATTATAAGGGTCTGGTCCCTTGTTTTCGAATATTAGTAGGGTTCGATTCCCTCTTCGTTACCATACAATCATACATCATACCTCGAGTATTATTAGGGCTCGGTACCCTTTTCGTAACCATACAACCATACAACCGTCATTTCCTTCTTTTATTAACTTTATTACGTTCATACACATAAACATACATATCATACTTACCATATTTATAACGTTACAACCTGACAGTACGTGCAATATCCGAAGATCGTTCACGTACCATCAAGCAATCATTCATACATATCACATATATCACATATGGCATACACTTATCACTTAGGATAAATGTATTAACAACACATCAAGTATGCACACAGCCCCGAAAACATAACAAGGAATGGGGCTAGAAACTCACCTGAATTCTGCTTCTTTTTCTGATAGCTGTAAATCCCTTCTCTATTTGAGCTCGGCTGACTGTACAAGTTACACGTATCAATACTCGTCTGATCTAATCTGGTGGCCTAGTATTAGCTTACTTTAACTTATCGCTTTATAATTTATTTTCTAATCAAACTTGGCTTTAGGCGAAGTTAAACCTTAGGCGAACTTGGCTTCAGGCGAAGTTATCCTTAGGCGAACTTGGCTTCAGGTGAAGTTAAACCTTAGGCGAACTTGGCTTCAGGCGAAGTTATCCTTAGGCGAACTTGGCTTCAGGTGAAGTTAAACCTTAGGCGAACTTGGCTTCAGGCGAAGTTATCCTTAGGCGAACTTGGCTTCAGGCGAAGTTATCCTTAGGCGAACTTAGCTTCAGGCGAAGTTAAACCTTAGGCGAACTTGGCTTCAGGCGAAGTTATCCTTAGGCGAACTTGGCTTCAGGCGAAGTTAAACCTTAGGCGAACTTGGCTTCAGGCGAAGTTATCCTTAGGCGAACTTGGCTTCAGGCGAAGTTATCCTTAGGCGAACTTGGCTTCAGGCGAAGTTATCCTTAGGCGAACTTGGCCGTAGGCGAAGTTATCCTTAGGCGAAGTTACGCTTGAAGGCGAAGTTACGCTTGAAGGCGAAGTTCATCAGGCGAACTTAATCTTGCAGGCGAAGTTATCGCGCTGCAGATCTGTTTGCCCATAAATCCTTCGTTTCTTATCCAAATAACTCGATTTTGGTACCCACGGAATCGTATGATCGGCGCCTACAAATCCCAACCATCAAATCGGCCTAAAATCGACGTTTTAGGGGTCCGATTTGGGCAGTTTGGGTTTCGGGTCCGGTCAACCCATCCAATCCTAACCATTTTCAGTAATATTAGCTTTATTGGATTTGTTCTTACCTTACCAACTCAGATCTATCAACAAAATCTCGGGTCTCGGCTTCGAATCTTGATCGGTTAGAATGTGTGTGTTTGAGTGTGTGTATGGAATATGTGAGAAATGGTGGTTAAGGGTGTTTATATTAGGGATCATGGGCTTAAGCCCATGGACTCTCCTTCCTTCGTTCATAACCCAAGTCCATAACCCATATCCATTACCCAACACTAGCCCGACCCATACCAACTCCTACTCTATTTTTATCCCGATAACCCGAGTAAACTTTCCCTCTATTATTAAGTAATATAATTAATATTATCTTGAAATTTCGGGATGTTACAAATATTTAATGTTATACCTGCGTCGGGTGAATTATTTGAGTTAGTGGGATAATATGATAATATGATAACAAGGCATAAGGGGTAGCGGGCTTGGTTAATAGAATTAAAGATGTACTAAAAAGGAAAGATGGGCCTTAGGTCCATGGGCTTAAGGGAGTATAAATACCCCTTTAACCCTAATCCTTTCCCTTATTATCCAAATCTACACCATAGCCTACACCTTGATAAACACACACAAACACTATCCTAAAACCCGAGCCGAAATCCGAAGGTGAAAACTGGAGCTTGTTGGTGCTAGATCGTCGTGAAGAACCAAGACAACATCAAGGCTTAACCGTGTTTGTTGTTCGACTCGTTTAAGGTACGTTTAGAATCGGAAATCATTTACATAGGTTCGGATTCATCTAGAAGTCATAGATCTGTGTTAGTATGGTAAAAATGAATCCAACGAAGCCAAACTTGCTGAAATTGATTACAGTTTGATAGGTTAATTGTTAGTATGAAAAACCCGTATATATATGCCTAATCACACCCTTTAAACATTAATGTTTGGCCGATTTGATGGTTAGGGTTTGTAGGCGCTGTAATTCCGAATCCATTGATACCTAAATCGTGATATTTGGTTAAGAAACGAGGGTTTAATTGCAGATCTGATGAATGTTGACTATTTTGTGTTCATGGCAATTTTGACTTTGACCCTAAGTCAAAGTCTGGATAAGAACAGGGATGATTCGTTAAAAAGTGGTGCAATTCGTTTTGTCCAGGTAGCGAATCAGCTCACCCAGTTCGTTACATCAAAATTATGCTAACGAACTAGGAGCGAGCCAGGTAACGAATCAGGTGATTCGTTACTCACCAATTCGCCAAGTTCCAATAACGAATTGGATGGTGTTCAGGTAACGAATTGGAATAGCGAATCAGGTCATGATCAGACAACGAATCAGAATGACGAACCAGGTTAACGAATCAGCTAATCAGACCTTGAATGATAACGAATTAGGCCTTGTTTTGATAACGAATTAGGCTTAAATTGTTATGGAAAACAAGGTGGCGAATTAGATAATAATTTAATTTTCTAATGGAAAATGGGTTAATACAGCTTAACCCCAGCCAGGGGCTCTGCCCCTTGGACCCCGCTAGGGGCTGCCGCCCCTAGAACCCCACTGGCAGGGGCGCTGCCCCCGGACCCCTGTTCGTTGTTGGCTATTGTTAGACCAGAAACGTGATATAGGTAGTGATAGTTAATCGTTACGTGTAATTGTTATATAGTTAGTCGTACACATCTCACGGAAGGAGTAACCATCAACAGTGAACATAACCGAGTTCAGGTGAGTTTCTAGCCTCATTCCTTGTTATGTTTTCGGGGCTGTGTGCATACTCGATGTGATAGTTAATACACTTACCCTAAATTGGTAAGTGTATGCCATGTATGATTTATATGTTATCTATATATGTCTTGAATGAGAATGAAAGCTTGTCAGTACGTGAACGATCTTCGGATATTGCACGTACTATCAAGGTTAATAAAATAGATTTGAATATTATATGTAATGTAAAGATGATTGCTTGTCGGTACGTGAACGATCTTCGGATATTGCATGTTTTGCCAAGTATAGTGATTGTCTCCTTATATGGATATTAAATAATAAATTATGTACATAGTTCCTTCTACGGATAGTATATATTGAGTGTTCCTTCTATGGAAAGCACAGTGTTCCTTTAATGGAAATCATAGTGTTCCTTTAATGGAAAGCACAGTGTTCCTTTAATGGAAAGTACAGTGTTCCTTTAATGGAAAGCATAGTGTTCCTTTAATGGAAAGCATAGTGTTCCTTCTATGGAAATATATAGGATGTTCCTTCTATGGAAGTATATAGAGCGTCCTTCTATGGAGAATTTATACAGAGCGTCCTTCTATGGAATATATATATAGCATGGGCAATAGCCATGGTTCTTTTAATAGATATTATGTGATGTTCCTCTTATGGATATTTATACAAGGTTAAGATATGTATGTATGTAAGATATGTGTATGTATTGTATTTCGCCTAATTAACTAGAACTCACTCAGCGTAGCTGACTTTTAGTATGCACGCAGGTGAATATGATTAAAGAGCTAGCATGAGGTTGGCACATGGCACGGATTGAGCGGCTGGCATCTGAAGATGAAAGAAATGGTGTTTTAAATATGATGTTTATTATCATGGTTTTAAAGAAAGGATTTAATGTTTTGTAATGAATGATTTAAGTTAACGTTTCCGCGAAAGTTTTAATAAACTCTGATTTGTAGAACTGTGTTTATGAATAAATCCAATGCTAAATTAGGGCTACTGGATTCGGGGCCTTACAGTTCAAGTAATTGAAACCATATGAAACAACTCGGGTTTTCCACCTATCCGTTACTCGACCCATTTGCGTTTTTGGTAAATTAATCACTAAAATATTATATTATTTAATTATACATATACTTGATAGTCATTTAACTTTGATATATATACAATTTTCACCCAAATCTAAACTTTAACCTATTTTTGTATCCAGATTTAAACTGCAGGGACTAAAATAGTAAATATGTAAATATATTACTATATTATAACTTATACTTCCAGCAACCTGTATCCCTTTACCGTATTTGAACCCAAAACCTGTTTACATTTCTTGAACCACAATTTTCGTTCTATTGTTGGAATTAAATCAAAATATATGTTTATATGCTATAATCGTACCTGTAAAACGAGTTAATTAGGAAACCTATCATATTATATTCGGATATGATAATATTCAAACAGTCTAAACCCGTTTATATATTACATGTATTCAAGCAATAATAATTCAATTAAAAGTACTGGTAGCGTCCTTAGACCATCGCCAACCTTTACCCTATATTTAATTTGATTAACATGATCTGTTGGTGGCTGTTCGTAATCACCTTTGCCCCGGCCTGTGCTGTCCAAAAAATCCTATCTCCGATCATTTCACAAGGTAATTGAATACATGGTTTTAATCGAGAATATGTACTGATCAAAAGCCCTAAGTTCGCTTTGGTTGATTATAACTGGATTAGTCAAATCAAGATGTTAGGGTTCTTAATCAGAATTGTTCTTAACTGTTTGTGTATGTAATTAAATGAAACCAGTTTGTAAATGCACGTCGCCTTAGGCCAGCTGGTTAATACACATGACTTATGGGGCACAGGTCGCGGGTTCGTCTCCATGAACCCCGTTTTTTGTTTTGGTATTTTATGTTATTAATTCCTTTTAAATGATTAAAAATTATATTAATAATAATAATAATAATAATTAACAAAGATATTCTTAATAAAAACCGGTTTGTAATACTCGTTTAATTCACGTTTTCGTTCATTTATACACATAAAGATATATATATATATATATATATATATATATAAATGATATGATAATTTAAAAATTATTGTTTTAATAAATATATATAAATCAAGTAATTTTATTTATAAAACTACAAATAACATTTTATTATGTTATATTTTCACAAGTTAAAATAATTGTTTCATATAATAAATCTTGGATATATAATATTAAATAATTATAATATTGTTTAACTAGAGTTCATAATAAATCTTTACTTAGCGTATCCGTTGCTCTCGTTTCACATTAGGCTTTAACGTTCACGTGTGACTTTCCCGCCTTCTCATTAATTTAATCACTTTTGTTCATCTTTGAGGTGAGTACCACATTCCCCTATTTTACTTCTTTTTCCATGTTTTGGGGGCATATGCATAAATTGTATTTCTCATATATACTTATACACAAACCGCAACTATTGTCTTATGTGTTAACAACTTATACCATACTTGTTTGTGTGCTTATTTGCTTTACGTGAACCGCATTCGGAGAGGTCCAACATAATCTCAGAATAGTATGATCATACGACAGTCGTTATAGCTTTGTTCTTCTCGACATCTCAGTTATACTTTCTTATTTGGTTAATTTGTTATTCTCATATGATTTGTTGCACCACTAATTTTTATACATACTATATGTACTTTTAAACTGGTATGTTGCTCACTCAACCTTACGCTGACAAAACTAATTTATTTTTAACGCATATGCAGGCCATCGTATGATGTGAAGTAATTGAAGTTTGAAGATCACTTAGGGATTTATGCTAGAAGAAATTTAAATGAGACAATATTATTTATAATTTTATATTTGTTTGAAGCTTTATTTGTTTTTGAGATATTATAATTGAATAATTGCTTTAATGGAAATTATTAAATAGATATTGAAAGTTATAATGTTGCATGATAGTAACCTTGAGAGCTGTGACAATCAGTTCACGCCCCAGTATTTCCGTCGTAGGTTGGGGTGTGACACCATAGTCAAGCAGTTGATTCTGAATCCAAAATACTTGTGCACAACAGGCAGATGCAGCAATGTACTCAACTTCACCAGTTGAGATTGACACAATATTTTGCTTCTTGCATTGCCATGGCACCAGCCTTTCTCTCAGAAATTGACATCCACCAGATGTAGACTTCCTACTCATGTTTCAGCCATCATAGTCACTATCAGTGTAAGCAATCAGTTCAAAGGCATTGTTCTTTGGGTACCTATAGAGGTAGGGTACCAAAAAGACCCAAATACCCTTAAGTACCACCCACGGGTCGCATAGGAACCCCTCATATACCACCCGTGGGACATATGGATCACCCACATAACATGGTAGAGGAAAAACATCCTTACACCACACGCAGAAGCTTCCAGACACCCTTAGAAGTCATCCGCGGGACAGGACATATGTCCGCCAAAATGACCGGAAGGCAATGCCAATTGGACAACTGTCATTAACTATCTGCCCTCTAGAAGAATATCCTCGATTGTTACTTGAAGAATACGTGACTTGCCAGCCAATGAGCGAAGGACACCTGGCCAGGTTGTTATAACCGTGCGTATGGCCAGGGTGTGGTCCGTCCTATAATAAGGCGACGCATGTCCAGGTTGTTATACCCATATACATGGGACGTATAGCTCAGCCTATCACAAAGTGACACACGTCCAAGCGGTTATCAAGATCTTCTAGAAGAGGACAGCTGGCCCAATCATCTTCCTTCATCCTTCGGCTATAAATACCTTGTCAACCTGCATGAGGTATTCATTCGCATTCACTCTAACTCACTTATACTCTGACTACACTTAGTCTGTATACTTCAGTACTTTCTCCCTTACGAACGATACTGATTCTCACGCCGGAGGGTGGTTACAGGAAGACCCCCCCTCATGTCCTTCCTGTAACGAGACTCACGGTGTCTGTTTTGCAGGTTCCGGTCATTTGACTTAGGGAAGTTGTGCTCATACTGTGTTAGTAGTTATCATATTTTACCTTGTGGACTCATTGGATCCAAGACCCATACCTGGGGAGTGGATCTGTGTTTCTTCATTGGCGCCAACCGTTTTGGTGTTAGAACATCACAAATTTTCATTGGTTTTTCGGTTCGTTTAAAGTATGAGTAAACTTCCTGAGGGGCCGACGGGAACTCCTGCACCTGTTTCAAGTGTTTTTGCACGTATCACAACTCCAGGTGGTCGTAAACATGAGCGAGTCACAACTCTGGGGTCACGAAGTGCTGATGTTACTCCTAGAGGTTTTACTTTAGAAAATGTTATTGTACCAACTGGGCCAACTCTTACTGATTTAGGACATGTTACGGCTCAAGAAGGTTCTAATCTGGGTGATGTTGGACGAATTATGAGGGAGACCCGTCGAACTCGATCAGTATTAGATCTGGAGGACGACTCCGGTGATTCTGATATGGCGAGGTCTCATCGTCATAATTTCAGATCTAGGGGACTACTGTCCCCGGAAGAATGGTTTCATGTCCAGCAAGAGAACCTGAAAGCGGAATATGAGCATAAAGTGCGGAATACACATCTTCATGCCCGCGCTCTGACTTACGAAGAGTCTTCCTGGAGATCTCTTTCTCCTCCTCCAACGGTGAGAGGAAGTCAGATCCGCCAAAGTCAACAAACTGAGCAAGAGTTTGTTGAGCCACGAAGGTTGCGCCCTCGTCCTCGCATGGACATGCGGATGCCATCTTACCTAGATGAGTACGACATCTATGATTCAACGTATCACCCGGGGGACTACAATTTCTACACGGGTGATAGCGGAATGAGTTCGAGGGCAAGAAGTAGTCGTCCGCGGGACGTAGTCCGATACACCGAGTATCATAGTGATGCTGAGGAAGATTTCACCAAGCCATACCGCCCGGCAGCCTTTGCCGAGAAGTCAAAGTTTACAGCAAGCATTGAGACAGCACCCTTTCCTGTCAATGCTAAGATACCTACAATGGTGGGTATATACAACGGCATGACTGATCCAAGTGATCATCTCAAGAACTTCGTGGCGGTAGGTGGTGTGAGCGGATGGACGCTCCCTTATTGGTGTCACATGTTCGCATTAACACTAACAGGGGCAGCGAGGGAATGGTTTGAAAAACTACATGTGACATTCACGATAAAACGAGGTACACTATATTCATTACGTAACAAGTAAACGATAAATCGGTTAATTCGTAGTGCTTAAACGAGTAACCGACCGATACTAATTATGACCCGAATACATACTGAGGGGTCATATACGAGTTATATATATGTTATAGAGGCTAACATATTGATATTTAGGCCCCAGTACGTTTAAAACTCTTTAAACGAAAAAGGTTTCGTTTATCGATACGCTATAAGCTTAAACGCAATCGTTAATATCAAAACAAGCATTGTAGCATCCGTTAAGCCGAAAAAGATTTATAAAACACTTATATGACATGTTCTAAGCAATCCGTGAAAATATTTTGGAATTTTACAACGAGTTAGTACGTTTTTCTTATTTTACAAAAATAAGCTGAAAAACACTCGTTTTTACGCTATTTCTCACACCCGAATTAATTTTCTTGCGAAAAACCGAACCCGAACTAAATTTGAAGTGGGCTTTTCATGTTTGGGCTTGTATGGTTAGATTAATGGGCCAAAACAGCCCATTAAGGGGCCCTCCAAGGATTCCGATCGCCAGCCACCAAACATCACATTTCTTTTATATAACTTACACCTTAAGTATTCTTATTCATTCTAATTCATAACATTTGAAGTCCAAGCAGCTCCAACTTCTGCTCTATCAACTCTCCTTCAAAACTCTAGGTATCTTGATTATTTCATCATTTTTTTAACCTGATTTCATTAAGTATAATTAACTTATAAACATGTTTTAGTTAGTTTTAAACATGTTTAACCATCCAAAAACCCTAAAAATCAAGTAAAACCATGTTTTGATGTTAAACATGTTTACAAACCAGGAACATATACTTTTTTGGTCAAAAACGCGGATTAGAACATGAATACAACGTTTTTACGGTTAGAAAGTTCGGTTTGAACCCAAAACCGAAACCCTAATTATCAAGGCTGTTACATGGATGATTTATGCTTGGTTTGATGTTATATGATATGTAGATAGACTGAGTTGGCAACCCGAGACCCGGAAAGTCGTTTAAGCTAGCAAAATTCATCGAAAACCGACAAGGTAAACCCGTAACACTCGTTTAGGGGCTGTTTAGTATTAGGTTGTGACGTGCTTGTTGTAAGCTTGTGAAAACTTGCAGGGACATTAGGGATCATATAAATGAGACTCTGTTCAAATTTGGTAATTTTTCGATAAACGGAGAATATTTGGTGAATTTATTTCCGTTTATGAGCGTTTATTTGGGAAAAATAGCTAAACATATTGAAAAATTATGAAACTTGGTTTTGGAGTTTAATATGTGATGGTAAGATCACTGGTAAAGTTTGGGAATCATTGGAAATGTCTAAGTATGGTTTGAGCAATCATGGCTTAACCGAATTTTAACAGCCGAAACACGCACAAAAAGGCATTTTGTCAAAAGCGTTAGGTTCTGGAAATTTTGCAGGGGCTATGTAATAACATTGAGGCCATTTGTAAAAATTATCGGATTTTTCGGAGGTCGTTTGATATAAACGGGCCATTTATTACACGATTATAACTTATTAAATGAATTCTTATAAATAAATAATTAATCATAAAATTTCTGAAAATATTTTTATAAAATTCTCCATGTCTTAATGTATTTTTACAACAATTTACATAATTTATATATAAGTACATATTTAGTTATGATTAATCAAAGATTTAAATTATAATTGTTTTAACGAAACCGGCAGTTTTGTGTTTAACGGACTGACTGGTATGTCAAAATGTCAAAAGTGGCCAAATATCGTATTTTTGAATGATATTAATAAAAACGCACTTTTTACGGAAATTCCGGACAATTCGGGTGGATTGTACTCGTTTTGTATAATCAAACCCGTGTGAAAACGGAAACGAACCCTGCGATCAAACCAGACACCGAAACCTTAAAATTCTTTTATAAATCAAATCATTTTATCAATCAATATATTTACTTAAGTTTTATGTGATCTTACCTAATCCCGAAACGTATAAACGATCAACTGGGCTAGGCTCGGGAAACGGTGAAACTGAGCCAAATCCAGTTTTAAACATTTCATAGTATACAACGTCACAATCTAAGACTATGGTCATGTTCTGGACCTAACAGCTATACCCAGATTATCTATACAGCCCGACTTAGCTTGAACACTGTACTAGTATTAACGATACGATACCGTTTATAGGAATCAGGCTATAAACGAGGCATCTGACTTATTGATACGTAAATTCTGTGCGAACTACGATAATGTGAGTTTCATGACCCCACTCTTTAAACTATTTTACGAACCTTTGGGGTGGAAAGCATGTTTATACACGTTATCTATCTGAAAACGGTTCAGGATATAAAATATCTGAACATTTATATATGAAAAGTCCCTACAAACATAATGATTGACTATGTGCTGATGAAAGATGATTATTATCGTTGATTGATATATTGAGTGGAGATAATACAAATTGCAAAACATAATGAAATTACACGTGACAGCATGTTTATACAAACACATTATGTAATGTTAAACATAACTAATTTGGGAGACAACGTGGTCTGTAATGGCCATTGGGATAACGTGGTCTGTGATGATTATGGGGCTATTGTGGGCGGAAGGGGGGCCACAATAGTAATAAACTAAAGTTGAGTATGGCCTATGAGCCAAGTTCTGCTGCAACTTATAAACTAAAGTTGAGTATGGCCTATGAGCCAAGTTCTGCTGCAACTTATAAACTAAAGTTGAGTATGGCCTATGAGCCAAGTTCTGCTGCAACTTATAAACTAAAGTTGAGTATGGCCTATGAGCCAAGTTCTGCTGCAACTTATTAAACGAACTAACTTGATTATGACATGAATGTTAAGAAAATAATGTGATTATGCGTATTGTGGGCGGATGGGGAGCCACAGTATTCGGTGATACGTGATAAATACTATATGTGTATATGTGTCTATATACATGCTATGTGATTAACCGTAGGAAATACTATGTGTAGAATATACTAATTATTTGCGTGTACACTATATAATGTTTGAGTTTACGTGGAATCATTGTGGGTGGAAGGGGGACCACAGTGGTTGATGTTAACACGGAACCGTTGTTGGAGGAAGGGGGTCCACAGTGGTTGGTTAAACACGGAAATTGGAAACAGGTAGTACGAATAAACAATCACGATTTTACCGAAATTTCGAATTTATATTATAAACTTACATGTGTGCATATGCACACATAAGGATATGGCTGTATATATTTATACAAACGTAAATACATATTTTTACATACGCGCGTACATACAAACTATGACTGTGTGGTACGCAGAACTGATTTCGTTAAACTTATGAAACTCACCAACTATTCGTAGTTGACCTATTTTAACATGCTTTTCAGGTAATCAGATATGAGAAGTAATTTCCTGTGCGTTACGTGTCTGATTGGTGATTGATGTCATGGGCATTTGAGTTAGAAGTAAAGTAATTGAAGAACCGGTTTGATTGTATCACCTAAATTTGTAAAAGATGTTAGAACGATATAATATATTGTAAATTAGTTAGTAATGTTTCTTTATGAACAATGTGGTTGATACTAGTGTTATCTGTTACATTCCCGTATTACGCTTCCGCAACTACCTAGTCGGGGTGTGACACTACCTGATGGTCAAATCTCTAGCTGGGACGATCTGGTGAAGAAATTTTCTCAACAGTTCAGCCAGCAGATGAAGCACACGCGTGACTAGTCTGAACATTGGAGGGATCAGTAAATTCTGGATGTTATTCACTGCGATAACGAATCCATAGAATATTTTATTACCAGGTTCAATGACGAAAGTCTGAACATTGGAGGGATCAGCAAAGACATGCTTAACGGTGCCTTCCGCAAGAATGTCAAGTGTGACGAGCTGATCCGCACACTCACTGGTAGGGACAGAATGCCAAAAGAATGGGACGATATTATGACCGCGACAAAGTTGTTTGCCAACTCTGAGAAAATATTGGGGAATAGTAATTCAAAACAAAAATTCAAAGTCGAGTTTCCAACTTCGTGACCCAATAAAAAGGCAAAGGGCCAATCTGGTCAAAACTTCAGCCAAACACGGAAGCATCGAAGCCATTCGATGCAATATCTCTCATTGGCAACAAGAACAAAGGGGGAGCCTCGAATCGGGGTCCCAACAGATGGATTCCTCTTTCAAAGACTCCCGCAGAAATTCTCACCACTGATAATGTGAATTTTCAAAAACCACAGCCACTCACGAGGAGATCATTCCTCGATACCAATAAACACTGTTCGTTTCATAATGACGTCGGTCATAACACGAACGAATGTAATACTATAAAAAGTGAGATTGAGGCGGCTATAAAATCTGGAAAACTTGCACACCTGGTGAAAGATGCAAAACCCGGGACTGGTAAATCCCCCATGCGGGACAACCAGGGCCCGTCAAAAAAACAAGTCTAGGACTTGAACGTCCATATGATCCAGGGAGGACGGAATGTCGGGGGAAAGAGGCGAGAGTCCGAAGACGAAGAGTGGAAGAATGAGCCAGTGATATTTCCACGAATCAAGGGAGGTCCCGGCAATAAGAATCCCTTGGTCATCACTGCCCTCTTCGGCCACTATCGCTCGCAATACGTTTTCTTTGATGCTGGTAGTACATCGGACATCATGTACGAATAATGCTTTGAACAACTTGATGAAGACGACAAAGAAAGACTGAAATCCATCCATGCTCCTGTGTCAGGATTTGGAGGAGAGATAATGCACCCGCGAGTAGGGATGACAATGAAACCCGAACCCGATGGGAAAACCCGAAACTCGACATAAATGGGACGGGTATTAGGGTTTGGGACGGTTTTGGGATTAGTTTTGAAATTTTTCCCGGGTTTGGGATTTCTAATATACCCGATTACCCGACCCGATTACCCGATAACATAAACCCATTTACCCGATTGTATACCCGATGTACTCGATAAAGCTTATTATATTATATATATACTATATTCCAAATATATTGTTTGTCGGAACTTGTTTATGTCAATTATTTAAGAGAATTTATCTTTATAGTAACCATCTTTGTAATCGATTAGTTATATTTTTTCAAAACCCAGTAGAAACCTAGAGGGTATTGAGCCGGGTATACCTGACGAGTATTTTATCAAAATTCGATAAGAAACCTGAAACCCAATGGGAAAACCCGAAACCCGACGGGTAATTACCCGATTAAAACCCGCCGGGTTTGGGACGGGTTTTCATAACTGGGTATGGGTTTGGGAATACCCAAATCTGACCCAAACCCGACCCATTGCCATCCCTACCTGCGAGGGGTGATTTCTTTCATAGTCACTTTAAGCGACGAAGTTCATTCAAGGACCGAAGAGGTCGAATTTTTGGTTCTGCCGGCAACGTCGAAACATGATATCATTTTGGGGCGGGAAGCGATTGGAGATTTCAACGCTCAACCTTCCATGGCTCACGGTGCGACAGGGGTTCCAACTCGCACCGGTGTAGCAATAATTCATGTCAACCGACATTGCTTTGCAACAGAAAGCTCAAAACCCAACAAGATTCCAAAACAATATCTGAGGACTGAACCAGAAAAATGGGTTTTGAACAAGAACTTTCCTGATTAGACTGTAACAATTGGACCTGCTATCTCTGAAATAGTACGGACTTTTCTGAAATAGTTGTTATCAAAAAACGTTGACGTCTTTGCTTGGTAACCCGCGGACATGACTGGTGTCCCGCGGAATATTGCGGAGCACAAGATGAGGGTAAACCCAATGTTTACACCAATCGTTCAAAAACAATGTAAGATGTGTCCGGAACAAACAAAAGCGATGAATGAACAAGTTCAGGACCTCTTACAGGCTGGAATTATTCGTCCAATTCAATATCAGACCTGGGTCGCCAATCCAGTCATCGTTCCCAAACGCAACGGGACGTGGCGGATGTGTATAGAATTCAAGGATCTAAACAAGGCATGCCCCAAGGACTGTTATCCATTACCTGAAATAGATCTCAAGGTCGATGCTGTGGCACTGTTCAAGTTCAAATGCTTTCTGGACGCTTATAAAGGCTATCATCAGATTCGCATGGCTAGGGGTGATGAGGATAAAACAGCATTTCGTACCAATCAAGGCACCTTTTGCTACAAAACGATGCCTTTCGGACTAAAGAATGCGGAAGCCACATATCAACGATATATGGGCATAACTTTTAAAAGTCAAATTGGTCGAAATTTGGAGGTTTATATGGACGACCTTATGATCAAAAGTGTTGAGGAAAACCAAATGTTGAAGGATATCGAAGAAACATTCGAAACCATGAAGAGTATCAACATGAAGCTGAATCCAGCTAAGTGTTCGTTTTGAATGGAGGAAGGAAAACTCCTTGGAGTAATTATCACGGGTGCGGGCTTCAAAGCTAATCAGGATAAAGTCCAAGCTGTAGCCCGCATGCCCTCTCCTTCCTCCCTCAAGGAAGTTCTGACGCTCAACGGCCGATTGGTCGCTTTGAATCGTTTTTGGCAAATCATGCAGCCAAATCCTATCCTTTTGTCTCAACACTAAGAAACTGCCTCAAGAAAGCACAATTCAGATGGACCGCAGAAGTGGAAGAAGCTTTCTTGGAGGTTAAAAAATGTTTGATGGAACTGCCCACGTTGATAGCACCTTATACGGGGGAACCCTTAACAATGTATTTATCAGCATCAGACATTACTATCGGGGCTATCCTCCTAACGGATAGAAAGAACGTTCAAACACCAATTTACTACGTCAGCAGAACACTGTCAGACCCGGAGACAAGATATTCCATGCTGAAAAAACTTGTCTTAGCACTGGTCTATGCCGCCCGACGCCTCCGCAGATACTTCCAAGGGCATCCCATCAACGTTTTGACCGGATACAAACTCAAGAACGTTCTCAGTAAGCCGGAATTGTGGAAGCGATTGGCAAAGTGGGCCATCGAGCTAGGTGAACACGCGATAGAATACAATCCTAGACCAGCAATTAAGGGGCAGGTGTTGGCGGATTTCGTAACTGAAGTCCCGCAACACAAAGAGAAAGAATGTTTAATTGAGAAACAACCCCAAGCACCTCCTGAGCAAGGACAAATTTGGTCGTTGTTCACGGACGGGGCTTCAAGCAGTGAGGGATCTGGCGTAGGCCTCAGGCTAGTCAATCCTGAAGGTCACGAGTTTACATACGCTATAAAGTTAGACTTCAAGAGTACAAACAACGAGGCAGAATATGAGGCTTTCTTAGCTGGCTTACGGATAGCCAAAAAGCTTGGGGTGAAACATTTGGAAGCACGCGTGGATTCCATGTTAATTGCGGGATAGATCAATGGCACATATGAAGCAAAGAATGACATAATGACTTCCTATGTGTCACATGCGAAAGATTTGATGCTTCAGTTCTCCTCATGCAAAGTGATCCACAAAAAAAGAAGCGAGAACAAGTCAGCAGATGCTCTTAGCAAACTGGCTTCAACGAATTTCGAACACTTTGCTAAAGACATCCGCATTGAAATAATGGACCGCGCGTCTGTTCCGCAACATCAAGTTCTGGTGATTCAAACCGGAGTGGAATCTTGGATGACACCTATCATAGCATATTTGTCATCTGGAGCCCTCCCAAAAGGAAAGCCGCGGCCCGGAAGATAAAACACAAAGCCTTGAACTATCAGATACATGACGGTGTTTTATACCGATGTTCCTTCCTCGGACCATTACTTCGATGTATGGATGCCGAGGACACAAACTATTTAATCAGGGAAGTTTATGAGGGCATCTTTGGTCTTCAAGTAGGCCCGCGCATGGTCGTAGAAAAGTTAATGAACGCTGGATATTATTGGCCGGGAATGCATCTGGACGCTATACATGAAATCAGAAAGTGCGATTCATGCCAACGTCACGCTCCTAACACGCTTCGACCAATGAACAAGCTCGTTCCAGTCACTTCAGTTTGGCCGTTCCAGAAATGGGCTATCGACATAATGGGACCTTTACCTGAAGTCCCGGGACGCGTCAAATTCTTAATAGTAGCCATCGACTACTTCACGAAGTGGGTAGAAGCCAAACCAGTTGCTTCCAGAACAGCAGCAAGCGTTAAAAAATTCCTTTGGGAATTCATCATCTGCCGGTTTGGTCTTCTGCTAGAACTCGTTAGTGATAACGGTACTCAGTTCGCAGACAGTGGGCTACAGGACTGGTTGAAAGAATTGCAAATATCTCAAAATTTTCACATCTGTAGCCCACCCGCAGGCAAATGACCAGGTTGAGAGAACCAACCGGACAATCAAGGAAGGAATTAAAACAAGGTTAGGAACTAAATGAATGGGTTGGGTCGACGAATTGCCCCATGTACTCTGGGCTTTCTGCACCCAAAAGAATTCTAGTAATTTTGAGACCCCCTTTAGTTTAACCTATGGCATAGAGGCCATGATTCCAGCCGAGATTGGGATTCCATCCGCAAGAGTTTTACTGATCGATGAGAATGATCACGAATTCCGGATGAATCTCGACCTCCTCGAGGAGAGGAGGGAACTTGCATCGATCTGCGTGCACAATTACAAATGCCAACTACAAAAGTATTATAAATCGCGGGTCCAGAAATGCGAGTTCGATGTGGGAGATTTTGTCTTCCGCAACAATGAAGCCTCCGGGAAAGTTGGCCCCGACTTGGGAAGGACCTTATAGAGTTAAAAAAGTGTTATCTAAAGGTGCTTACAAGTTAGAAAAGTTGGACGGGACTGCGATCCCCAGAACTTGGAATGGGGGCCAATTAAAGAAGTGTTACATATAGTATGTTTTTCTTTTTGGCCTGCGTGCCTAAATAGACTTGCAAAGTTATGTAATTTCATCTTTTGTAATTCGGCTTATGCCTCATCTATGGAAATCTTATTTCAGTCAGTTATGACATATATTGTTATGTAACCCTTTATTGATAAACAAAGAAGATCCTACAAACACTTATATTATAAAGAATAAACAAAGTGTACTGGACAACAAAGACTTCTCATTACTGATCAAAAGGGATTACAAAGAAATTCAAATTACAAGGAAGGAAAAAATATATTTACAACGCTGCATCTCTATGCTCCGCGTTATCTCCTTCCGCATCATCTGAGTCTTCTTCATCCTCCTCTCCGAGGTCAAGAAGATCTTTCAGCTGCTCGATGCTATCCTCCTGGTCCGCAAGATCAGATATCTGCTCCACCAAAGAAATCTTCAAGGTATCAAAATCTTATGTTTTCTGGATGAGGACGGCAGCAATATCCCGACCAGCCAACACATATTATTCTGGAAGCCTGGATGTTGAACCAAATTTGTAGCCTTCCTCAAAGTCTTGTTGACGGCCAGCTTACTTGGATGCTTTCAGGAGGATAGCAACACAATTCCCAAGCTCACCACTCGCCAGGACATCGGAGATGACCTATTGGAATAATAAAATATATGTAATTTCAAACACTAAGATTATTAACAACAATACAGGATACATACCTTGGAAATTCCTTCTATCAGCAGCCATTTCTTGTTTTCCTTGGTCCAGATAAGTTCTATCTTGTGGCCGGCACACTCCAAGCATGATCTCGGCTCTTGGTAGCAAGGTCAGGCAAACGCTTGTCTTTGGCTGCTGATTCAGCCTGAAGAGTCTTCATTAAATCGGCTTGTTCATCCAACTGCTTCTAGAGAACAACCTTGGCTTCCTCGGCGGCAGAACGAGCAGTTCTCTCAGCTTCCAACGCTCGGCGGCTTTCTCTGGCCTCATTTATAGCTTTAAGAGCTTCTTCCTTAGCATCGGACGCTGAGGCCGCCAGTTCGTCCCACTACTCATTCATCGCCAACCAGTCCCGGGTTATCTCCTGACTGGTGGAAATAGTATTCGCCAAATGATAAGAGTTGGAGTTTAACAATTCTTGCAAATACTACGACGACGTCGTTCCTTTTCAGCAGGGGGAAGACTTTCCCGTAGATACTCAAAACATACGTCCACGTCGCGAAACGTTGAGTCCCGGCGTAAAGACCAAAGTGTACGATGCGGGGTAGGATCTTCCTCTTGAGGAGACGGAGAGGTTTGGGGCCCATGAGCGAACATGCTCACACCTCCTTGATCCCTAAAGTGATGAACGTTGAAGGAAGGTGACATACTGATATGATCAGTATCACCAACCTCCTTATTCTTCAATGGAGAATCATCTGCTACAAAGATTGGATCTTTGGCAGTGTTAGGAGGCGGAGATGGCGGTGGCGGAAGAGGAGTTGAACTCTTTAAACCTGAAACATCTTCAGAAAAATCCTTCAGGTCCACTGATAAATGATAAACAGTTGGTCAAAAACATATTTGACCTATAGCAGTTAACAAATGTGAAGTATTAAAATTACCTAAAGAAATGTATTCCGAGTCAAGTTGGTTCAGACGTGCCTCCAAGGCATCAGGCTTTGGCTTCTTGGATTTCTTTGATGGTGCAGCCTTGGCAGGATTAACCTTCCTTTTACCAGCCACCTTGGAAGTACCCGCATCAACAGCTTGATGCTCACCTTCCGAAGTGGTGTTGTCAACTGTCGGATGGCTACCCTCGGCGGTTGCGTCCACATCATTATCACCCGTAGCAGATGGATTCTTGCTAAGTTTCCGGGTCAGACCTGCAGTCGAATGCATGGTATTACTTGAAAATCTTCCTTCGCAGAGTGATGACTCTTCACTAGATGAAAAGAGTACAATCATCCCACTGGAAGTAATAGCAGTCACGGGTCGAGGATGTAAAATTCCCTCACCTTTTTGAATAGAGTCTTGAATATAATCCTCACCTTTATCGTACATCGCTTCGGAAACTACGGGTTCCGAGCGAAGCGCGGTGGGAAATAGAAAATTGACACTTGTGCGTTCCAAAAAGGGCACATCCCTCGAGTCGATTGGGCGACGCACCATCATGCCCCCTTCATAATCCAACAAGGTATCGAAGGCGTAACCCTCACCTGTACAAAAAAATAATAAAATTTAGAAATCAGATATTTATCAAAGAAAGAATAGAAGTAACATCAAGCTTACTCTTGCTGGTCCTTTCATAATAAGGCTCCAAGTTAGGGAATGGCCACAAGCGGCTCATCTTCGCACTCACCATCGCCCCCTCGTGGATAAGGCGCATGGGAGTCGGCGTGGAGGTCAATGTCATAAACCATGGAAGGCCCTCGTGAGCAGCGGCCGGAGCCACTGGGATGGCGTCCTCCTCCTTGCGATGAGTATTGGGAACGGGATAACATATTCCCTGATCCAGAAAAATTTTGGCTTCCAGCCATGAAAGCTACGGATCCATTATGTACCTATAACTTTCTTCCCGACGGAAGCAAAACTATACAATCCATCGCGGAAGGTCATCTTATAGAAAACGGCAAACATGCCAACAGATGGTTCAAAATTGCGAGCTTGACAACAGAATTCGAAGTGTCGAATTCTCAACATCCCAAAAGGATGGATTTGAGATATGTGAATCCCATAGGTTGTCAAGATCGATTGTACAAATCTAGTCACCGGGATCCGGAAGTATCCCGTAGTGAAATGGTCTACGTACACAGCCATTTACTTCGGAGGTGGACTGGTGGCAACGGAACCACTCGCAAGACGTTCTGGTTCCTATTCCGTCGCCAAACCGTAGACGTTAACGACATCTTCATAGTCTTTCCTCTTGAGGTTCACAACAACCTCATGTATGGCAGGAGAACCCTTCTTATCTCCAGCCATCGGATTAATACGTTTGATCAGAAATAAGAAGGAAATAAATCTTAGAAGGTTCAAGTTTGAAGGTTTGAGAGAGAAAGAGCTTTGAAAGAGATAAGAGTAAAATGGAAATCACGAGTGATCTATTTATACTCATCGCAATTAATGCGACTGACGGAGTGCCAGAAGAGAGAGAAACCACAGACCGTCAGATGGTTGACACGTCAGGAGGGAAAATCAAGCAAGTGCGAACAGACTGTCAAAGGCATCATACACGTCTTGTCAGTTGTCCCTTAAAGTTCCTCTCTCCGCCACGTCATAAAAATTATCGAACATGCAGAAATTTCAAATTTCGAAAACATATCTTCCAAGGATATTTTCCTCATACAGTTAAAAATTCACAAAAGATAAAAAGTTTCTTTTCATTAAATACTCTAAAGATAGTTACAAAAAGATGGAAGACAGTTACAGGATACTAAACATATAAACCTAGCCTATCATATCCTATGGGTTTGGGGCTACAACATCTTCCAGAGGAGTTGGAGGAGTGTCCTCAGTCGAGGCATCCTCAGATTCATCATCAAGGTAACTCTTCAGTTGTTGCACACCATCACTGGCTGCAGCAAACTCTGGAAGCATGTTTTGCAGCGGGAACACCAGACCATCATGCTCCTTAATCCGCATGTCCCGCTCTTTCTTGACATCAAGGCCATTAAGCGGATGATCTCTAAACGTGCGATTGCTCTGAGCATAGGTCATCCTTTCATTGAAGCCTCTCATGCGACCAAGCTGGGAGAAGGCAGTCATCAAATTGGCAAAACTGTCAACCATCTCAGGACATCCCTTGATAGGGCGGATGACCAGCCAAAAATAAAAACATATGTCATTTAGTATCAAGGCATGAGATATGCAATAAACAAGAAGTGAGGAAAAACTTACAAAATAAAGTCCCTGAATGAGGAACCACTGACGGTCTTGCTCTGCACGTTCGGCTCTCTCTCGGAGTTGTTGAGACTCCTCAGCCGTTTGCTGCTTTTCATTCAGGACCGCAGTAACACGGGCTTCTGCCTCTTCGCGAGCTTGCAAAAGAGATTCATAAGCATCTTGAATCTCAACAGCACTTTTATCTTTAAGCTCAACCTGCTCCCTCTGCAGCTTCAGCTCTGCTTCAAGTTCTTGGATTCGAGTGCCTTGAAGGGTCACTTGATTCTCTAGAGCTGAGTTCGCTTCTTGAGCCCGTGCCAAATCATCTTTTTCTTTTTGTGCCTTAGCCCGTGCAGCTTCAAGAAGAAAGTTCTCTTTTTCACATGCTTCTTTCCATTGACGGGCGGCGGGACTCCGGTCTTGTTCACCCTTAAGGGTGTTCTCTGCGTCCACCTGCTTACACTTGGAAGCATTAGCTACCAAGTGGTGGTCCTCAGCCTCCTTCTTTGCTGCCTCAACGGTCCGAGAAGCTTCACCTAGCTTCCCGCCCATGGTACGCTATTCACGCAAGATTTCCAGGCTACAGGCTAAAGTATTAGCCAAGGAAAACGACAGATCAGTGTGAAGGTCATGGCAGGAGTGGTCACGCTGGTGCACCATTTCGGCAGGTGGCACGCAGTGTTTGATAAAACTTAAACAAGTTTCAAGATCTCCGTAATAACGGGTGGACAAATAGGTCAAAATTATCCCCCAGGTTTGCATCTCCGTAATAACGGGAACCTGAGGCTTCGAGGAAAATGGGGATCAAGGACGGTTGTTGAGGAGCATTCTGTGTTGTCGCATCCCTGGCACCTCGGAACACTTGCCCAGCGTGAAACTTCCTTCCCCACCAGTAGTTAAAGGGGAAGAAGTAGCAAAAATTTGTGGAGGAGGACGAGGCAGAGATTCGTCGGTCCTAAAACCCTCCGCATTAATAGCCGGGCCGCCTTCCTGAAAACCAGTAGCAGTCCCAGTCTAGAAAAGATAGTCAAACAGACTTTCAGTCCCAGACTGGACGACTGGCTCATCCGCGGGAATTTCAGTCGGAGGGGTAGGTGGCCTATTTTCCGTTGCCTTCTCCGGAGGAGGAGACGGCTGTTTCTCAGATATGGGGGGTTGGAGATGGTAACTTCTCAGACACATCGTCCCCAAAGATTGATGGATCTGCACAAAAAAGCTATACTTAGCTAATATTCCAAAACAGTAAAGTACAGAGAGTAAAATACATACCTTCTATAGAATCCATACGTTCAGCAAGACTGTATTGCGGCTTCTTGGGACGATGGGTCTTCCGCTTCTTTGTCGAGGATCCCTCTCCGGCATCCGCGGTCCTTGCACCCGCATCACTCGCCTGAAAAGACTAGAACATCCTCTTCTTTTCCATCTCTGTTAATAAATGTGAGACAGAGGAAGGTTCAGAGGCATCGTCATCAGAGTTCCTCTCCTCTTGAGAGGCGGAAAATTCAGAGGCATCGTCATCTTCATCACTTGATGATTGGATGGCGATCATCCCATCAGAAGTAAGAGCGTTAAGTGGAGGAGGGTTTAGAACATACGCACATGCTTGAAAGGTGGCGTCCGAAATTACAGGCTCAGCCCGCACTTTCGTCGCTAAGAGAAATCGGGTTTTGGTCTTCTCAAGGATCGGTTGGTCACCCGCATCACGGATGATTTTACGAACACAGCCCTTATCCTCAAAAAGGGCGTTAAGCATAGAACCCCGACCTGAAAAGATAAAAAAAATCAATCATAAAAAGCTCCGAGGTAGAGAAAAGGCAAAAAAAGGATAACTTACGTTCATTCAAATCAATGACGACTCATGCCTGCCCACACTAGAGCCTCCTCAGGTAGCGCCCGCATTGGCGTTGGTTCCGCCGTTAAAACACGGTAGCAGTCACGACCCTCGTGAGCGGCTGCGACAACGTCCGGAAGAGTGCTATTAACTTGACGACGGACCATGGTGACAGGAACCACATCCTCGGATATCCAAAAGAACTTGTTACGCCAGTCCGTGGATCCTTTCACCACATCGTAACCAACACTCCTATCGGAAAAACCATGGCAGGTAAACCAACCGTCATGGTTGGCGAACCGATAAAAGACCGGAAATCGGTCAAGATGTGGCAGCATGTCATATACTATACATACGAATTCGTAATGACAAATTCACATTACAGCACGCTGATGCAATTGGAATAAATGGATCCCATCAGCAGTTAGAACCTTCATAAAATATTTCTTTATGGGAAAACGGAAATTCCCACAGACGAAATAATCAGAATACACAACCATTTTGCCAGGCGGTGGCAGGCTGGCAATAGAACCGGGAGAGGGAAATTCCGGTTCCTACTCCGGTGGAATGGCATAAGTCTCATGAAACTTCTCATATTCAGAACGATCCCATAAAACTTCTATTTCATCGACCTCAGTCTGAACGTTCGCCATTATAGTAAGATTTGGTGAAATAGCAAGAAGATGTACGAGAAGTTTAGTGTTTTATCAGAACGAAAATAGGAAGATATTCAGAAATCAAAGGTGATAAAACTTCGAATAGAAGACAAATCCCTCTATTTATACCCATCGCAATTAATGTAATGGGATATGAACAGTGGAGAGAGAAAGTCATCGCCCAATCAAAGATCGCCACGTCACGCGGGAAATTTGAAAAAGAGAAAAAGTTGCACAGTTGGGTACAGTAACAGCCGTCATAGACGTTCCATTACCTGTTCACGCGCCTGCGAGTGGTCACCTTGTCTTTTTTTTCATGATTATCTACACCTACAGAAGATATTTTCTACCTAACTTCAAAATTTAAAAACCCACGAAATACATTAAGTCCAAAATTTCACCCGCATAAAGATTTCACGCTGAAGAAACGCTAGACTGGGGGGACTTATAGAGGTAGTGTACCAAAAAGATCCAAATACCCTTAAGTACCACCCGCGGGTCGTAGAGGAACCCCTCATATACCACCCGCGGGACATATGGATCACCTTCATAACATGGTAGAGGATGAACATCCTTACACCACACGCGAAAGCATCCAGACACCCTTAGAAGTCATCCATGTGACAGGACATATGTCGGCCAAAATGACCGGAAGGCAATGCCATTGGACAGCTGTCATTAACTATCTGCCCTCTAGAAGATAATCCACAATTGTTACTTGAAGAATATGTTGGAATTACGTATACCCGAGACACATATTTATACTAATGTGGCTAACTGTGTTTGATCCAAGTCGGGTCATACCAAATAACAAGCTAGACAACACCAAATGTATTCTTTAATGATTTGATCATTTAAACGAATACCGAACACTACGTGTTTAGAAAATTGGTTTTCTAAACAAACACACTTGAGGATTTAAATAAATTATCTGGATAATTTGTTTATATAAATTAATTATTTAATTGGTTAAATAATTATATAAATGTATGTACATTTTATAATAATGAGTTTTATAAAATGAATGGAGATGTTTTAAATGGTTAAAACAAAATACAAAACAAAAAAAAAAAAAAAAAAAAACAAAACAAAACCGGCCACCCATGTGGGGGTGGTGGTTTTACCCAATCAAAAACAAGATGCTCTTTGTAACTTGTCATGGGTTCCTTTTAATCCTCCATTCACCATACATGCATTTGTGTCTTGTTCTTTTGTAAATTTCAAGTGTGTAAAGAATTCAAAATATCTCTCTCTTCCTCTCCAAAACTCACGGCCATTTTGGGCAGTTTTGGGAGAGCTTTGTGAGCTTGTTCAAGTGTTCAAATCCTAGCAACAAGTTGGTGTGTTGTCACAAATAGCTTGGGGTATCACACTCTTGAGGTCTTCTTCTTTGGAGGCTTGTCATTCATCCACCATCCCTTCAACAACCCTCTTGTTCTTCTAAAGGTAGAAGAAGGTATAATTTACATTTTGTGAGCATCTTGTTCTTGTAATTTTGATCCTTGGCTTCGGGTTCTAGTTTTAACATAATGGTATGTTCATTAACAAGTTTTAAAATCTAAGCTTCCGTTGCGTTTTCATGTTAAAATGGTTAACTTGAAACTTTGATAACCTTGTATAAAACCCAACAATGGCATCAAGAGCCGGTTACAAGGACTTATGCTCCTTACATGTTCCTAAATTTCGGGTTTTTTCATGGGTGAAAAAGGGGTCCGAAAATTTGGTGGATTTTACCCCTCATGGTTTTGTAAGATCTTGACATGCATGGAAAGATCTTAGGAAACCATTTAACATTTGGATGTTGAAATATCAAAATTGTAAAATTTGGGGGGGGGGGGTGGCCGTAGCCTCTTGGGGGGGGGGGGGGCACCTTTTGTCTTTGTGATATTTTGGGCATTGGTTGCTTAGGTTGCATGCTTAGAACATTTGGTATGTTTGGATGTGTCATAACCGAAACCTAGACCTTGGATGTGTTGATTGTTGTTTTGTGTATGTTGATTATGTTTATTATTCAATATGGTTGTAATAATTCATAATTTTAGGCTTGTGTAATTTATTTGTTCATAAATGGTATGTAATAAGTAGATTAGTTGCATTTTCTTCATTTTAGAAAAATATGTATTAGGATACATGTTGTAAAAAAATTGAAGATGCAAGAATTGGTGGATTTGGGCCTTGGACCGAAATTTTGGGCTTGTTGGGCCTCACCGGCCCATCATGGGATTCAAGCCCATTAGGCCCATAAATTTCACTCTTGGGCCCAAGAAGACTTTTGGAAGTTTGGAGCCCATTAACAAGCCCAACAAGAACACAACAACTTGGAAAGGATACTTGAAGCATTTGGATGCAAGATCAAGTGGGAGTCAACATTCCATCCTTGTGTCATGTTTTGTCCCTTAGGTGTGACTTATGACCTATACTTGTTTCGGCTAACAAGTATGGTCAAATTTAGCGGTTTTCGGTTATGACTATATTTTGCATGTGTATGCTTGGTTGTTTGTTTTACTTAATGTAATGTGTGGTTGATAGATATTAGGATATCCAAACCGTCACATAGGAACGACAACAAGCATAAAACGGGTTCTAATATATTTTTGGTAATATCGCGTCAATTAGTTTAATTAAATGGGTTTATTAAAACTAAGCGATCACTCACCTATAATAAAATTGGTTTTATTATAACTAGAACCTTGAAAATTGGTTTTCAAAATCGCCATATTTCTAAATGCATGTTAGGATATGGCATAATGTTTTTCAACTAGAATATTTGAAAATTTAAAATCCCTTTTTCATAATTACCAAAGAAACAAGTCTAACACCATCCTTTTGTATGACACTTAACGTATTAGGGAACTTTAAATGGGATAAAGGTCACCTAACCATTTTGAGCAAACTAATATACTTAGGGTAATATTAACATATTTGTGGGATAAAGGTCACCTAAACACTTGTATGTTAATCTTACATGTTTATACAAGTAGGACGACTTGAATTGGAAACCATGTGATAAAGGTCACCTAAGCATGGGATCCAATGGTGTTGATGGGATAAACATGCCAACACGAAATAAGGATTTCGAATGGTCCCATACCTCTAGAAGTTGCAAAGGGTTGCAATTGTCAAGGTTGACTACCTTGTTAAATCAAATAACGGGATAAAGGTCACCTAACCGAAATTTGATTTATCGTTGGATTCTAGAATTTAATTATTATTTTAAAATCTGGAATAAAAGGGTATTAATAATTAAATTAATTATAATACTAAATAGAACTTTGTTAAATTTTGTAGATGGCCGCTAACAATGCAAACACCTCTACCCATAACACCCGTAACCTATCCTTAAGAACCATCCTTGAAAAGGATCGTCTAAACCATAATAACTTTATGGATTGGTATCGCAACTTGAGAATAGTTCTCAAGCAAGAAGAGATATCATATGTCTTAGACGATCCCATTCCCGACGAGCCTGACGTGGAAAATGAGGAGGCTTATAACGATTGGGTCAAGTACACCAAAGATTCGGTGCAAGCCTCTTGCCTCATGTTAGGGACTATGATTCCCGAAATCCAAAAGGATTTCGAGCATCATGGGGCATACGACATGATAACTCAATTGAAGGAAATGTTCCTTCAACAAGCTAGAGCGGAACGTTTCGAAACGGTTCGAGCGTTTCATGCATGTCGTATGGAGGAAACCCAAAGCGTCTCATCTTATGTCCTAAAGATGAAAAGCTACATCGAAAAGCTTCGTAGGTTGAATTGTCCCGTATCTAATGAGTTGGCTACGGATTTGATCCTCAACTCTTTGACCAAAAGGTTTGAAACCTTTGTCATGAATTATAACATGAATGGATGGGACAAAAGCATTGGTGAGCTTCACGCAATGCTAAGAACGGCCGAAGCGGGAATGGGTAAAAAGGTTTTACCCGTTCTAACAATCAATGAAGGAAAAAGGGGACATAACTCCAACCCCAAAGCAAGTGTTGCTAAGGGCAAGGGCCACGTCCAAGGAAAGGGAAAGAGGAAAGCCATCACGCCCACCAAACCGAAGGAAAAGAAGCAAAAGGTTGCGGCGCAAGATCCATGCTTTGAGTGTGGAGAGATAGGTCATTGGAAAAGGAATTGTCCGACCTATCTCAATGCGTTAAAAGATAAGAGGGATGCGGGGCATACCTCAGGTATTATCTTTACTATACATATTGAACTAAATGTTATTTCTTCAAATACATGGGTACTTGATACCGGATGTGGAACTCACATTTGCAATTTGTTGCAGGGGTTCAAAAGAAGTAAACAACTCAACAAAGGGGACATTAGTCTCTTTATGGGCAATGGAGCAAGAGTTGAAGTCCAAGCCCAAGGAGACTACTTGTTAAAGCTTCCAAGTGGTTTGGAAGTAATTTTGAAGAATGTTTTGTATGCTCCTAAGTTAAGGAGAAACATTATTTCCGTGTCCCTTTTAAAACAATGTGGCTTTGATCTTAAATTTATAGATTATGATATTCATGTTTTGATGAATGGCATGTTTTATTTTAAAGCTATACCCATGAATGGTATATATGAAATAGATCAAAGTGGTATGTCACATAGTAGTTCAATGTACAATGTCAGCACCAAGAAACTCAAGAAGGACTTGGGTGATTCCTATCTTTGGCATTGTCGCCTTGGACATATAAGCAAGAATCGCATGCAAACTCTTCGCAAGAGTGGTATTCTAGAAACAAATGAGTATGATTCATTTGATGTATGTGAATCTTGTTTACAAGGCAAAATGACAAAGCAACCCTTTAATAAAACTTTTGAAAGGTCAAAAGAATTATTGGGTATCATACATTCGGATGTATGTGGTCCTTTTAGACCAATGACTAGGAATGGTGAAAGATACTTCATTACCTTTATTGACGATTATAGTCGATATGGTTATGTGTACTTATTGAAACACAAAGATGAAGCTTTTGAAATGTTCAAAGACTTCAAAACTGAAGTAGAAAGACAACTCAAGACCACAATCAAAGTACTTCGTAGTGATAGAGGAGGTGAATACCTAAGTGGTGTTTTTCAAGATCATCTTAAGAATTGTGGAATTATTTCACAACTTACTCCACCTGGAACACCACAACATAATGGTGTGTCTGAAAGGAGAAATCGTACCCTATTAGATATGGTTCGATCGATGATGGCTAGAAGCACTTTACCTCTATCATTTTGGGGCTATGCTTTACTTTCCGCTGTTCGCATATTGAATATGGCTCCAACCAAGAAAGTGGAGAAGACACCTTTTGAAATATGGCATGGAAAGGCTCCATCGCTATCATTCTTAAGAGTTTGGGGTTGTGAAGCTTATGTAAAGCAATACACCCCAAACAAATTAGAAGTCCGATCCACTAAGTGTATCTTTATAGGTTATCCTAAAGATGATTTAGGATATTACTTTTACGATCCTAGTGAGCAAAATGTTATTATTGCTCGAAAGGGTAAGTTCTTGGAAACTAAGTTCCTTAAGGAAGGAACTAATAGTAGAACAGTGAAACTTGATGAGGATCAAGAACCACAAGATGATACACAATTGGTTGATACTAGCACTCAACAAGAGGTTGTTGAAAGTAATCAAGTGGTTGATCAAAACACACAAAACGTTCGCAGATCTGGTAGAGTTAGCAATCCACCTGAAAGATATGGATTTTTTGTAGAAGGTTGCTACGTGGTAGATTCGGATGAACCAACCACATACCGTGATGCAATGTCCAAGAATGATTGCGACAAGTGGCTTGAAGCCATGAACGTTGAGATGCAATCCATGTATGACAACCAAGTTTGGGAATTGGTTGAACCACCACTCAACTCCAAAGCTGTTGGAAGTAAGTGGGTTTTCAAAAGAAAAACTGATATGCATGGAAACTTGGATACTTATAAAGCAAGACTTGTAGCTAAGGGTTTCACTCAAACTCAAGGGGTTGATTATGATGAAACTTTTTCGCCTGTGGCAATGCTAAAGTCTATTAGGATATTATTTGCCATAGCTGCACATTATGATTATGAAATTTGGCAAATGGATGTCAAGACCGCTTTCTTAAATGGATATCTTGAGGAAGATGTCTATATGGTTCAGCCTGAAGGTTTTGTCGATCCAAAACATCCTAATAAAGTATGCAAGTTAAAGAAATCAATCTATGGATTGAAACAAGCATCTAGAACTTGGAATCATCGTTTTGATGAAGAAATCAAAAGTTTTGGGTTCATCAAAAACGCTGATGAGGCTTGTGTGTATAAGAAAGCTAGTGGGAGTATAATTACCTTCTTAGTATTGTATGTCGATGACATTGTACTATTTGGAAATGACATTCCAACCATGGAAAGCGTTAAGGCTTGGCTTGGAAGTAGATTTTCCATCAAGGATCTTGGTGAAGCTGCCTATATTTTGGGAATAAAGATCTATAGGGATAGGTCAAGGCGCTTGATAGGTTTGAACCAAAGTACATACATTGATAAGATCTTGAAAAGGTTCAAGATGGAAAACTCCAAGAAAGGTTTTGTACCTATTCAAAGAGGGACCATATTGAGTTCAGCTCAATGTCCAAGCTCAAAGGGTGAGCAAGAGATGATGAAACAAATCCCATATGCTTCTGCTATAGGATCCATCATGTATGCGATGATATGTACTAGACCGGATGTGTCATGCGCTTTGAGCATGACAAGCAGATACCAACAGAATCCAGGAAACAGTCATTGGATGGCTGTTAAGAACATATTGAAATACCTTAGGAGAACTAAGGATATGTTTCTGATATATGGATCTGGTGAGGAGGAACTCGCTATAAAAGGTTACACGGATGCGAGCTTCCAAACTGATCGAGATGATTCTCGATCACAATCTGGGTATGTGTTCACTCTTAATGGAGGAGCTGTCTCTTGGAAGAGCTCAAAACAGGAAGTGGTAGCATTGTCCACTACAGAATCAGAATACATCGCCGCTTCATTGGCAGCTCAGGAAGCTGCATGGTTGAAGAAATTCATTACTGATCTGGGGGTGGTCTCTACCATTCAAGACCCCCTAGAAATCTTTTGTGACAACGAGGGTGCGATTGCACAAATCAAGGAACCTCGTTCGCACCAAAAGACAAGGCACATAGAGCGGAGATTCAACTACATAAGGGATGAAGTTGAAAAAGGAAAGATATGTATTCGCAAAGTTGGAACTGATCAAAATCTTGCGGATCCATTCACGAAGCTCCTAGAAAGACCGAAACATGAGCGTCATGCGAGTGGCTTAGGACTTCGATATTCTAGTAATTGGATTTGATCTATTTTGTATTTACGTTTAAAAGACTTTTGTAATTTAACTCTTTTATATGATTATGGAATCTTGAGTTAAATTCTAATTTTGCATGTTTAATCCATGAATAAGTTATCTTATTCTAAAAGTCCGTAGTCGATCACATTTGTGGGAACAAATATGAAGCAAGACTATTATGAACTAGGATTGGTGGATATTCATAAGGAATGAATATGGAGCATAGGTTTGCTGCCAAGGTTCATAGATATTTGTGGGATACGAATATTGGACTGACCCGCTCTCAATATTACTACATGGAGTCAATGGACCTGATCATTAGTAATTTTGAGTAAAGGAGAATTTCATATTATCCTTAGACCTGAGATGTATACTGGGTCTTGATTTTCACCAAGTATTACACTTTGACTCTCCCCTTCGCTATTCGTAAAAGATGGTACATAAGGATGAGCTCAGGTGGAGTATAAAGTGATAGTGAGAGGCGTATACAGTCAAGATGGAATTTGTTCCTCTTATGTGTTGAGAGTTTAGATGTCTAAGGCCTGATAAAGTTGAATTGTAAAGAGAATGATCGCCTATGTCTCTTAGATCCAACATGACATCTAGTAACAAAGGGATATAATGATAGATTCACCTAAACCATATCAAGTAAGGGACTTGAAGGGATGATGTTATTGAATGGCACTTCGTCAAACACATTAGGGGTGGTGAACTGTTGTTAGGCGGTATTCACCACTTGCATTAATTTTCTATGTATCTCGTGCAAGTGGGAGATTGTTGGAATTACGTATACCCGAGACACATATTTATACTAATGTGGCTAACTGTGTTTGATCCAAGTCGGGTCATACCAAATAACAAGCTAGACAACACCAAATGTATTCTTTAATGATTTGATCATTTAAACGAATACCGAACACTACGTGTTTAGAAAATTGGTTTTCTAAACAAACACACTTGAGGATTTAAATAAATTATCTGGATAATTTGTTTATATAAATTAATTATTTAATTGGTTAAATAATTATATAAATGTATGTACATTTTATAATAATGAGTTTTATAAAATGAATGGAGATGTTTTAAATGGTTAAAACAAAATACAAAACAAAAAAAAAAAAAAAAAAAACAAAACAAAACCGGCCACCCATGTGGGGGTGGTGGTTTTACCCAATCAAAAACAAGATGCTCTTTGTAACTTGTCATGGGTTCCTTTTAATCCTCCATTCACCATACATGCATTTGTGTCTTGTTCTTTTGTAAATTTCAAGTGTGTAAAGAATTCAAAATATCTCTCTCTTCCTCTCCAAAACTCACGGCCATTTTGGGCAGTTTTGGGAGAGCTTTGTGAGCTTGTTCAAGTGTTCAAATCCTAGCAACAAGTTGGTGTGTTGTCACAAATAGCTTGGGGTATCACACTCTTGAGGTCTTCTTCTTTGGAGGCTTGTCATTCATCCACCATCCCTTCAACAACCCTCTTGTTCTTCTAAAGGTAGAAGAAGGTATAATTTACATTTTGTGAGCATCTTGTTCTTGTAATTTTGATCCTTGGCTTCGGGTTCTAGTTTTAACATAATGGTATGTTCATTAACAAGTTTTAAAATCTAAGCTTCCGTTGCGTTTTCATGTTAAAATGGTTAACTTGAAACTTTGATAACCTTGTATAAAACCCAACAGAATACGTGACTCGCCAGCCAATGAGCGAAGGACACCTGGCCAGGTTGTTATAACCGTGCACCTGGCAAGGGTGTGGCCCGTCCTATCATAAGGCGACGCGTGTCCAGGTTGTTATGCCCATGCACATGGGACGTATAGCTCAACCTATAACAAAGTGACACGTGTCCAAGCGGTTATCAAGATCTTCTAGAAAAGGAAAGCTATCCCAATCATCTTCCTTCATCCTTCGGCTATGAATACCTTGTCAACCTGCATGAGGTATTCATTCGCATTCACTCTAACTCACTTATACTCTGACTACACTTAGTCTGTATACTTTAGTACTTTCTCCCTTACGAACGATACTGATTCTCACGCCGGAGGGTGGTTACAGAAGACCCCCCCTCTTTTCCTTGATGTAACGAGACTCGCGGTGTCTGTTTTGCAGGTTCCGGTCATTGGACTTCGGGAAGTTGTGCTCATACTGTGTTAGTAGTTATCATATTTTACCCTGTGGACTCATTGGATCCAAGACCCATACTTGGGGAGTGGATCCGTGTTTCTTCAGTCCCATATCCCTAGATCAGGTTTTCCTTTTAAGTATATAAAAATCTTCTTGACAACAGTCATGTGAGAGACTTTTGGACTTGATTGGAATCTTGCACAAACACAAACATCAAACATAATGTGTAACATCCCCAAAATTTCGATCCAAATTCGACAACTTAGGAACGTTGAATGATAAAAAATAATCTCAAATATAAGTAATGAGAAAATTTTGATAAAGAAAGTAAAAACCTTTTATAAGGAAATAAAAATAAAGAAAATGTATATCAAGTAAAGTGAATGGAAAAATGAAAACCCATCCCACATGGAAAGATGCAAGAAAGTGGAAGCATTCAATATGGGTATAAATAAGGAATATGAAATCCATCCTACATGGAAACTGGTAAAAAAATGAAAACACTTTAGAAGGAAGAAAGTTTCCATAGAATATTCTTTTATGCTTAGCATGAACCAAGTGGTCCTAACGGGGGTGCGGAGCACCGGACGCGCACGCGCACGGGCTCGGGCTCGGGCGAGGACGAGGAAGAGGACGATGGCGATGGCGAAGGCGACGACAACGGCGATGGCGACAGCAAAGGGCGTTGGCCGCAATGTGGCGCTTTGATGGCGCACTTCGCACCCTCGCATAGGCGTGAGCCGCGTGAAAGCCCCCTTAGTATTTTTGGACAATGGGAGTTAGACTCGGAAGTAACAAGCTACCAAAAGATAAGGGACCCAAAATGAAAAAGATTATATACAGAGACCCATCGCGATACGCGATGAGTCCAAGAGAAAGGCCATCGCGTATCGCGATGGGCTGTTATGACTCAACGGAATGTGTCGCATCCGGTTGACACGTGGCAGAGGTGTCAGGCTATGTGGCAACACGTGGCAGAGGTGTCAGGCCATGTGGCAACACGTGGCAGAGGTGTCAGGCCATGTGGCAACACGTGGCGCTCTCTAAACTACATGAGTCATCGCGATACGCGATGACCATGAGAAAGGGCCCATCGCGTATTGCGATGGGACCAGTTTTCAGCTATAAATAGGAGGGTTCATGGCTCTTTCCTCTCACACCAAAATCCCACTCTCTCTCTAGAAAATTTCTCTCTCTACCTCGGTTTCGTGCCCCGAACCGACAAATTATAACCTCGTAATCCGTACCGTATACCGACGAAACCTCGAAGTTCGTGCCAACAATCCCGAATACTAGCGCACCTCGTTTTGCATGCCGACCTCGTAACGCTTGACGATCTCATAAAACGTTCCAAGCTTCGAAGTTCCGCCAATTAAAGTATTAATACGCGATATAAGAGTCAAAGTGCTGCTCGTACAAGTTTAGGCGTTTAAACTTCATATACCCGCGTAAGGTAGGGGTTCTGCCTAAGTTATTATTTTATTGTATCTCAAGGCTTAGACCTTAGTCGGGGCTATAGCCTAGACCTTGATCAAAATTATAAATAAATACAATATTTAAGATAAAATAATGTTTCTTGAAAATAAGGAATAAAATATACATGAGGGTATAGTCAAAATAAGAAACATAAGATTGTATATATCAAGGTTATAGACAAATGACGTTTCTTCTTGAAGAAGAAACATATATTAGACATTTCTTCCTGAAGAAAAAACATAGCACATGATTAGCAAATAAAGAGAAGACATTCATAACAAAAATATTTCATTCGAACAAATGATCAATCAAGGTTTAAAGCTATCAAAACTAGACTAAAGGTTTGTAGCCGGATTATAATACGATCCGGTTATTTATATAAACCTATTTTATTATAGGTCAATCGTTCAATTAATCATTCATTCACAAAGGTTTTCAAACGAGATCACCGCATCATTCAGAACAGACAGTCAAGATAAACGGGTTGTTTATATTATCGAATTCAGTTAAATAAAAATTTATGGGATTACGTGATCCAATTAAAATACAAGATAGAAAATTAAAGCAAACTCAGACCGAGTACACATGTGTCTGAATCCAAACATAATTAAATAATTAATCTAGTCTATCAATCAAGGCTACGTGGCCGCAGACTAGAGATCATAATAAAAGTTTTCCAATGGGTGTCAACTCCCGGAGAACCGGAATTGTGTGTGTATGGCAAGTGGTACAAATCCTAGAAATAAGAGACATTTTTGCTGAGGGTGTTCCAGAAAACTATCTTGTCAGGTAAAGAAAGATTTACAGAATGTTTTTAAAGTCAGCGATTCACTAGCATATCGCTGACATATTTTTCCCAACATTTCAGGAAAGTAAAGTTAGCAGAAGTAGCAAGTATTAATAGCCACTCAATGAAGATAGATGCTCACAAGGTAGAGATGACTCAATTTTAAATTAAAAGAATGTAGAATTGTATGACGATAAAAGTGCTAAATTAGATGTACGGTGGCTTGAAGAAATCGAGTCCATTGTTATCATCAGCAAATCTACTGAGATTCAAAAGATTTAATAATCCTCTCAATACTTTAAAGGTGAGGCTTTGGAATGGTGGAATACCCTAATCATGTCAAAGGGTAGAGAAACTATGTACCAATTGAAGTGGGAAGAATTTAGAGAATTGGTGTTACGAAATTCTCTCCCATGCATGAAACATATCTTATTCAAATTATGTTTTTGAAATATGTATAGAATGTTTTTAAAGTCAACGATTCACCAGCATATCGCTGACGTTTTTTTCCCAACATTTCAGGAAAATAAAGTTAGCACAAGTAGCAAGGATTAATAGCCACTCAAAGAAGATAGATGCTCGCAAGGTAGAGATGACTCAATTTTATATTAAAATAACGTAAAAATATGATTTGTAAAATCAAACGAGGTTTATAAATTAAACACTCGGGTAATTATTATCCGAGTAACTTTCCAAATAATTTAAATATTATAAATAAAGGTTTATAAGTAAACTAATGTTTCAAAACATATATTAATACTTTATTAAAGACTTACGCTAAACTCTGATATATTTACAAAACATGTACCAACTATTGGTCACACGCCTAGGCCCTTAGTCGGGGTATGACAGGTTGGTATCAGAGCCATCAATCTTAGCGAAATAGGAATTTAATCATACCTAGATTTCGATCAGAAATAAGTTTATAATAATCAATAGTATCCAAGTGAGGATATTAAAGAAATAATTAAATAATTAAAAATCGTTATAGATAATATATAAAACAAGTACGGATAAGATAAGTAAACGTACTCCTATCCTTAATATAACCTCGTACATATGTCCGATCCTCAATCTAGCCAAGAATCAGTTCAGCTTCGATCAGGTAAAGGAAAAGGCTACATGGGAAAATCTTTTCTCCCAATTCATATATCTGGTGATGAAAGTACATACCAAACAACAATGGAGGAAGATTTAGATTCGTTTGATTCTAATATCTCGCTAGCCCAGATTATTCCAAATCAGAACACGTATGGAGACGTATCAAGTAGATCCAAGAAACCAATGGTGTCGAAAGGAAAGGAAGTAATGGCTTATTCAAAAGAAAATCCCTAGGGACAGGAATATTATTTAACAATGAAAGATCTATACTTTACTCACACTGAAGGTGAACGTCAAAACATGGAAATGTATGACATTGAAGATAATTCAATTCATTATTAAGTCAATATCACCAAACTAACCGAAGCAATGCTCAAGGAAGAAATGGATGCTGACAAAAGGAGAAAACACCAACAAAGACAACAAGATAAAGAAGCTAATTATTCGATGGAAAAAATAAGAATCTTAGTAGTTGTAAACAATGCAATTGTAATAAATGTCGTGCAATCTTGTAACAACATAAATATGAGATATATTTAAATTCCCTCGAAATTAGTGAATGTATCTTTTAAAGAATCATGTCAAGAAAATATTTGCACAAACTCAAGATGATTCTTACAAGTACATCTGGAAGTAAGAGAGTAATATCTAGAAAATAAAGTAAAGGTCCAGATGGACAAAGTTTAAAAAGATGATTAATCTCAAGTCAACACTTCATGAAATAATTAAGCAATGATTAAAAGAAACAGACCTAGAAAGAGAAGTATAGAAATTCTTTTGTTCTATTTGTACACAAGGTATTTATTAACCATTTCAAGAATACACAACAAGAAATTATTGATGCCTCTCAAGAACTTCATCGACTATCATCATTAAGATACTTAGAAAATAATAATTGTTTTATACGATTATTTCAAACATCAAAATACTCAAAACAAAGAATAAACAATTAGATTGTGTCATTATGAGACGAACAATCTCAAGAAAGATTAGAAAGAAATTCCCTCGAAATGTGACGAACTTAATTAAACATTTCATAAACAAATCAGTCTTTTGCGCTTATATCAAATGTCACACATCCATTGCAAATGTTCAATCATTAGTATATAATTAAAGAATTTCGTTCATACTAAAATCTATTTTGTTTACAGAATGTCGAATCCAAACAATCAAGGAAATAATGATGAAGCTTCAACTCATAGAAGTAACAAGGATATAACTATACTTGCACATGAGATTCCTGAGCAGTAACTGGTCAAAATGCAAGAAATGATTTATAACGCAATGACTCCTCTCATCGATGCAATGAAAGGGGAAGCATGTAAAAGTAAATCTGAACATTCAAACAATAGAACACATCTATATTGAAGTCCATCTCATCATGAAGAAAGTGTTCATAGCTCCAACGCTGAGAGGAATTTCAATTGTAAATTCAAGAAACAACTAGTAATTCAAGGCAGTAGTTTCAAGAACTTCAAGGAATTTGGACCAAAAAATTGTATGACGATAAAAGTGCCATATCAGTTGTACGATGGCTTGAAGAAATCGAGTCCATTGTTATCATCAGCAAATCTACTAACATTCAAAAGATTTAATACTCCTCTCAATACTTTAAAGGTGAGGCTTTGGAATGGTGGAATACCCTAATCATGTCAAAGTGTAGAGAAACTATGTACCAATTGAAGTGGGAAAAAATTAGAGAACTCGTGTTACGAAATTCTCTCCCATGCATGAAACAGATCTTATTCAAACTATGTTTTTGAACCTCAAGGTGGAAGACACTAATATCAAAAAATACAATACTAAGTTTCATGAGTATTGTAGATTGGTACCACACTTGGTAATACCTGAATCCAACAAAGTGGCCCGCTACATTTGGGGTTTACCTCGGGAAATTAGAGATATGGTAAGATCTCACTTGCCTCAAACCGCTGATTCTGACATGGAATTAGCCGGTTATCTTATGAATGGTCTTATAAGAAATCAAGAAGAGGATAAGAATGACAAAGGAAAGAAAGAAGAAACCGATGATAAGAAAACAAAGAAAAGCAAAGAAAAGGAGGAAGGGTCTTTTAAATTTACAAGACCAATCTGCCAAAGCTGTGGCAAAACACATCATGGGAAATGTTTAAGACCAACCAACTTTCCCAAAAATATTCCATTGATCACATGCAACTTTTGCAAGAAACTCGGTCATTCGGAAGATGATTGTAGAAGGAAAACAGTTGTATGTTTTAGCTGTGGAGAAAATGGACATTTCAGCTAAGAATGTCCGAATAAGATAAACAATGTTAGTGGAAGTGATGCTAGGAAAGGAAAGGCTAATATGTTAAACATACAAGACACGTCCAATCAAGAATAAAAGTAGACAAGAGTATGCCAACTAAATGTTCAAAATACAAAGACATTAGAAATAACTAATAGTTTAGTTAACTCTTGTAAACTGTTTGTAATCTCGTTATGAAATGAGAAATTTTGTAATCGTATAAAGGCATTTAAATCCCTAATGTATATAAAGAAAGATATTAGCATATAGATCGTGTCTCTACACAAGAATGCTTATATGCAAAGGAAAAGAGATAGTAAAATTTTCAAAATACAAGAATGTATGTTAATTAATAAATCATCATCTATAGAAAGATGAACTAAAGTGAATGATGAATTAAACAAAGATATAGGAGCATGTCTATTCAGAGAAAATCAATTATCCAAACTTTAAAAGTTCAAGGGTACAATTGATGGAAATAAACGGAAAGAATCCATCAAAATCATGAAGTAAAGGATTACGTAAAACAAGTATGAAAATCTTGAAAGCTATCATGTATGAGTAAGTTAAAATGGATTCAATAGACTGAATCCAAGAAGCAATCTTGTTAACATCAGTAAATGTTTAGAATACAAAGGTAAGGTAAATGGTTAAACACAACTGGCCACTATGCTTAGCAATTTACAATTACTTACGATATTCTGAACTATTAACTGAATACATCATCCGAAGATGTGAGTTAACAACAAATTATAAATTGCAACCATTGAAACAATTCGAGTTAAACTCAACAAAAGGATTATAAAGGATCGAATAGCAAATCGATGAGCAAGAAATAACTCACAGTGAATCTCGAGGACGAGATTCATTCCAAGGTGGGGAGGATGTAACATCCCCAAAATTTCGATCCAAATTCGACAACTTAGGAAAGTTGAAGGATCATAAATAATCTCAAATATAAGTAATGAGAAAATTTAGATAAAGAAAATAAAAACATTTTATAAGGAAAAAAAATAAAGAAAATCTATCTCAAGTAAAGAGAATGGAAGAAAGAAAAACCCATCCCACATGGAAAGATGTAAAAAAGTGGAAGCATTCCATATGGGTATAAATAAGGAATATGGAACCCATCCCACATGGAAAGTGGTAAAGAAATGGAAGCACTTTAATATGACGAAAGTTTCCATAGTTATATTCTTTTAAGCTTAGCATGCACCAAGTGGTCCTAGGGGAGGGTGTAGAGCACCAGACGCGCACGCGCAAGGGCTAGGGCTAGGGCTTGGGCGAGGATGAGGACGAGGACGATGGCGATGGCGATCGCGATCGCGAAGGCAACGACGAAGGGCATTGGGCGCATTGTGGAGCTTTGATAGCGCACTTCGCACGCTCGCATCGCCGCAAGCCGCTTGAGAGCCTCCTTAGTATTTTTGGACAGTGGGAGTTAGACCCGGACGTAATAAGCTAACAAGAGATAAGGGACCAAAAATGAAAAAAAAGATTATATCAAGGGACCCATCGCGATACACGATGAGTCCAAGAGAAAGGCCATTGTGTATCGCGATGGGCTGTTTTGACTCAACGGCACGTGTCGCATCGGGGTGACACGTGGCGAGGTTTCAGGCCACGTGGCGACATGTGGCAGAGGTGTCAAGCCACGTGGTGACACGTGGCGCTCTCTGAACTACATGAGTTATCGCGATACATCATCCATGAGAAAGGGCCCATCGCGTATCGTGATGGGACCAGTGTTCAGCTATGGATAGGAGGGTTCATGGCTCTTTCCTCTCACTCCATAATCCCACTCTCTCTCTATTGAAACTTTCTCTCTACCTCGGTTTTCATGCCCCGACACGACGAATTATAACCTCGTAATCTGTACCATATACCGACGAACCTCGAAATTCGTGCCAACAATCCCGACGACCGACGCACCTCGTTTTGCGTGACGACCTCATATTGCGTGAAGATCTCGTAAAACGTGCCAAGCTTCGAATTTCCGTCCATTAAATTATTAATACACGATATAAGAGTAGAAGTGCTGCTCGTACAAGTTTAGGCGTTTAAACTTCGTATACCCGCGTAAGGTAAGGGTTCCGCCTAAGTTATTATTTTATTGTATCTCAAGGCTTCGACCCTAGTCGGGGGTATAGGATAGACCTTGATCAAAATTATAAATAAATACAAAGGTTAAGATAAAATAATATTTCTTTAAAATAAGGAATATAATATACATGAGGGTATAGTCAAAGTAAGAAACATAAGATTGTATATATCAAGGTTATAGGCAAATGGCGTTTTTTCTTCAAGAAGATACATCTCATAGACATTTCTTCTTGAAGAAGAAACATAGCACATGATTAGCAAATAATGATAAGAAATTCAAGTCAAAAATATTTCATTTGAATAAATGATCAATCAAGGTTTAAAGCTACCAAAACCAGACTAAAGGTCTGTAGCCGGATTAATAGAAGATCCGGGTATTTATATAAACCTAGTTTATTATAGGTCAGTCTTTCAATCAATCATTCATTCACCACATCATTCTGAACAGACAGTGACAAGTGAATACGTTAAAACTTTTCAAACAGTCAAGATAAACGGGTTGTTTATCTTAACAAAGTCAGTAAAATAAAAATTTATGGGATTACGTGATCCCAATTAAAATACAAGATAGAAAATAAAATCAAACTCAGACCGAGTGCACATGTGTCTGGATCCAAACATAATTAATTAATCTAGTCTATCAAACAAAGCTAGAGATCATAATAAAAGTTCTCCAATGGGTGTCAACTCCCAGAGAACCGGAATTGTATGTGTATGGAAAGTGGTACAAATCCCAGAAATAAGAGATGTTTCTGCTAAGGGTGTTCCAGAAAACTATCTTGTCAATCAATGAAAGATTTGTAAAATGTTTTTAGAGTCAACGATTCACCAGCATATAGCTGACGTATTTTTCCCAACATTTCAGAAAATAAAGTTAGCACAAGTAGCAAGGATTTATAGCCACTCAAAGAAGTTAGATGCTCGCAAGGTAGAGATGGCTCAGTTTTATATTAAAAGAATGTAAACAATATGATTTGTAAAATCAAACGAGGTTTATAAATTAAACACTCGCGTAATTATTATCCGAGAAACTTTCCAAATAAATTAAATATTTTATTATTATAAATAAAGGTTTATAAGTAAACTAATGTTTCAAAAGATATATTAATACTTTATTAAAGACTTCCGCTAAACTCTGATATATTTACAAAACAGGTACCAAGTATTGGTCACACGCCTAGGCCCTATGTCGGGGTGTGACATAATGTCTGGCCTTGAAGCAGTCAGATACATTAGTGATACAATCTTTTCTCTGTACTCGTGTTCATCAACATGCTCCCCCTTTTCATAGGCTATCATCTTCTCATGGGTGTCCATTGCAGTAGAAGCAGTATTCAAGTCTTGACATTTGAACTTATTCCATATGTCTTGCACATACTTTGATTGACAAATGAAAATTCCATCCTTCTTTTGTTGAACTTGCAATCCTAGAAAAATTCATTTCTCCCATAGAGCTCATGCACTATTTTGACTTCATTACTTCCTCAAACTCCAAACACATTTGTTTATTTGTAGATCCAAAGATGATATCATCAACATATACTTGAAGCAAGAGTAAATCTCTTCCTCGTTTCTTGTGAAAGTGGGTCTTGACAATTGCTCCCCTTTGAAATCCATTGACAAGCAGGTGGTTTGATAACTCATCATACCAAGTTCTTGGAGCTTGATGTAGTCCGTATATTTGTTTAATTTGTAGACACTATATGGAAACTCAGGATCTTCAAATCCTGGAGGTTGAGCAACAAACACCCCCTCTTCAATTTTTCCATTTAGGAAATCAGATTTAACATCCAGTTGAAACACTCTAATATTCTTTGAAGCAACATAAGCTAGAAAGATTCTGATGGCTTCTAGCCTTACCACTGGTGCAAACACTTCCTCAAAATCAATTCCTTCTTCTTGTAAGAACCCTAGTGCAACTAGTCTTGCTTTATATTTCATTACAATCCCTCTCTAATCCCTCTTATTTCTGAAAACCCATTTTGTTCCAATGGCATACTTACTTTTTGGCTTATCTAAAAGTTCCCACACTTGCAGATTCCTGAACTGAGCCAACTCCTCTTACATTGCTTCCACCCAACTGTTGTCCTTTAGTGCTTGATCAATATTCTTGGGTTCAATTTGGGATAAGAAGCAGGAGTACAAACAAATGTTTGCGGATTCAGATGCATTTCTTGTAACTCTTTCATGAATATCTCCAATTATGTTTTCAGGTGGATGATTTCTTTCAACAAAGGAAGTTTGCACAACCAGATCTATAGACATATTTGAATCAAGATTTGTATCATTGAGATCTGGTTCTTCAATAATTGTATCTGTTGTTGCATCATTCACTTCAGGTGATTCTCCAGCAAACTGGTGTGAAGTTGAAACAACATTATTTCCAAAGTTCAAATTTTGAAACAATTCTTCAAAATTTGTTGTCTTTCATCCTGTTCTTGATCAAATAGTTCATCAGATTGTATTTCATTGTTGACAAGTTGCTCTTGTTCATTTTGAATGTCAGTTTTCTCATCATCAATGACAGGACTTTCTTGAACATGAGGTTGTACTAGATTGTCATTTTGCTCATTTTCTGACTCATGATCAGAATCATTCTTATCAAAGGAGTATTCAGCATTTTTGTCTGCAACCTTTGACCATAATTTGTCCAACTCAACCTTCTTTTCTGACTTTTCTTCTTGGACACTTGTTCTATACAAAGTTTCATTAATGTTTTCAGGATAAATCTTAAAAGACTTGATTAACTTCTCAAGATCAAACAACCAGGATGCTCCATCAACTGTATTAAACTGGTTTTCATCTAATATTACATCAGAATATTCAATCACACTCAAGTGATCTTTCACATATACTCTATAAGCCTTTGAGTGTGTGGAGTATCCAACAAAGAAACAATCTAAAGATTTCGATTGAAACTTGTTCAAATAGTCCCTGGTATTCAACAATGAGCGGGTGCATCCAAAAGGTTTGAGAAACTTAATGTAGGGTTTTCTTTTAAACAAAATCTCATAAGGAGTCTTGTCATGAAATTTGTTGAGCAGTATCCTGTTCTGAACATAACAAGCAGTATTGATAGCCTCTGCCCAAAAGGTAACAGGCAGATAAGCATCTGCTAACATGGTTCTTGCAGCTTTAATGAGTTTTATGTTTCTTCTCTCTGCAACCCCATTATGTTCAGGAGTTCTAGGTGCACTGAATTGCTGGAGAATTCCCTTTGCAAGACAAAATTCAGTCATCACACCATTCTTGAACTCTGTATCATTGCCACTTTTCATGACCTTCACCCTCACATCCAGTTGGTTCTTAATCCTTGTAACACAACTCTTGATCAGTTCAACAGCTTCATACTTGGAATTCAGAAAATAAACCCAAGTATATCTTGAAACGTCATCAATATTCACTAAGCAATATCTTTTCTTCCCTATACTAATAACACTCACAGGACCAAGAAGATCCATATGAAGCATTTCCAATACATGTTCAATTCAGTTTACAAGTTTTGTTTTGTGTGATGACTTGTGCTTCTTACCTTTATAACATGAAATAAAGTTGTCAACAAGCTTGAACTCCCTTGTAGGTAAACCTATTACATGTTCACATTTAACAAGTTTGTTCATGTTTTTATAAATTAACATGACAAAGCTTTCTGTGCCACAATTTGGTTTCATTTTCAATGGCCATTGACACAAAATAAATTCCACCCCTAGAGATATTATCTTTTATTTTCAATTCATACAAGTTTCCATTTCTAGGAGCCATCATCATAATCATATCTGGAGAAATCACAAATTCAGGTTTGAGGATGAAACAGTGTGAATCATCAAAACCAACCTTATAACCTTTATCACACATTTGTTAGATGCTCAAAAGGTTATATTGCAATCCTTCCACATAAAATACATTGTCAAATGACACTTTGCCATTGGCTGGATTGCCTTTCCCCACAATCTTACCTCCATTCTCATCACTGCCAAATGAAACAGGTCCTTCAAACTTCTCCTCATAATTTAGCAGTGACCTTTTGTCACATGTCATGTGCCGGCAATATCCACTGTCCATATACCATACATCATTGGTTAGTGTGGACTGTTCTTGCACAAATTAAAGAAAAGTGATTAGTTAAGTGATGAAGTAAAAGCTATGTCAACTTGCAAATCATCATTGACATGAACAAATGTTGCATTGGGTTTGGGGTCTTCATAACCAACTTCACATGATTCAAAAGAATCATCTGTGTCATAGTCAATTTCACATGACTTTCCAACATATGGAATTATGCTTGCGCATTCCTCAATAACATACTCGTTCTTCACATTTGTGGCAAATGTCTCATCTTGGTTTCCACATAAATCCATGTGGCTCAAACCCATTATTTAACAACAATTTCTCATCTCCATTCAGTGATCTTGATTTCTTTCTCTTGAAAACTTCTCTTTTAACCTTCTCTTCACTTTCTTTTGACTTTCCGTGGTCAATAGATTTCACTATTTTAATAGCCTTGTCAGATTTGATTCTTATAGGTTGTTTCACCATTTGAGCCACTTTCTTCTTTTCTTGCTCAATCACAATCTTAATCTTCTCTTTCTTTTGAGTAATCTGACTCATGATTTTACTATCTTTTGTGCCACTTGTTTCTGGTTCATCAACTATTCCTGTACCCTTGTTCAGATGATCATTGTATCTTTTCTCATAAAAACCTAAATCTTGTTCATACATAGCTGTGTCAGGAACATAAAATGGTCCAGGAACGAAATTTTCTTGGCAGTGTGATGACCATAGACATCACAGATTTTACACCACACTTGACCTTTGAATTTTTCAGTTGAATTTCTCAATTTGTATCTTTCAATTGGTCTGGGTGGATCAACAACAATGGTTTTCTGGTAAGTAATTAAACCACTGAAGTTTATGTTAAATGGCACAAATTGTTCAATTTTGATCTCTTCTCTTGATACAGTGCTTTTCACAAACTTTATCTCCTCCAATCTAATAGGAATGTCATGTTTCACATCTTTGTGTCTTGACTGTCTTTTGAGTTAATCTTCCATACTTTCCACTTCCCCAATATCAAATAATTCCTGGTTTGAGAAAATAGGGTAAATGGGAATGAAATGATCATCACTCTTCTGAGTTTCTTCTGTTTTCTTGACACTTTCTCTTCTTTATGGGAACTTTGTGAGATGTTCTTTCATTGTTTTTCTTTAAATTTGAACCACGAAAAATATCAAAAGATTGGTGTTCCCTTCTCATATGCTCATGATGCCTTCTTATTTTCGGAGTTATCTTAGGTAACAAAGGAATCTTGCTCTTTTGCTCCTTTCTGTCATTCTTTTCTTTCTTAAGGCTTTCGTTGCTTGAGCTTTTATCACTTGAATCACTCAAGTCATCTCTATTCAAGAAATCTTCATCAAAGTCATATTCAGAAACTTGCACACTAACAGATATTTCAGCACATTTCTCATCTTTCACTTCCTCTTTCATCACAAACTCTCCCTTTTCATCAACTTCAACCAACTTATAGTTTTCAATGAAATCTTCTTTTTTCTTAAACACCTCTCTAAACTGATCATGGAATTCATTTCTCTTTTCTTTATCAACCTTAATGAGTCAATGTCATTTAATGGTGGAGGAACAGCTTAGTATCTATCTTCCTCCTTGATCTTGTTTAATTTCCCATAAATATTTCTAATTGAAACAAAATTTTTCAAGAAATCATTTTCAACTTGAAGTGTAGTGTTCTTCAACTTTTCATCAAGAAACATCTTCTTCAATCCTTCTATTTTAGTGACATATATAGATTGAACCATGTAACTATCCATCAATCCTATTCCAAACTTTTAATTCTTTCATCATACGTCACGTCACTTGCCTCATAGACATTGATCATACTTTGCCTTATAAAACACTCACTTTGTAACTTTCCCACTTTTATTCTTAATGATTCATTCATTTCAAGTAATTAAAGTTTTGAGGGACTTGAATGTACGTGAGATGAAGAGGCTTCAGCTTCATTTTCTATCTTGGCCATGAATGCTGCTACAATTTCCTTTTCAATGTCATTAGCATGATTACTCCAATAAAAATCACCTTCTTGTTGTTGTACAGCTAATGCAACATTCTCTTTGTTTCTTGCTTGGTTGACATTGTTTCTGTTGGGATTTGCAGTAGTTTGTGGAGGGTTCTGATTGTTTCTTTGAAAGTTCTGATGTTAGGAAACTACTTTCTGATGATTCTGTGGTTGTTGGTAGTTGTAATTGTTATTGAAGTTCCTTTGCTAGCCTTGATTCTGATTCTGGTACTGATACTGATTTCTTGGATTGTTGTTCTAGAATTGTCTAGGTTGATTGCATTCCCTAGCAAAGTGTCTTGGCTGATGACAGTTGTAGCAAATTGCTTTTGATTTGTCAAATCCTACACTGTCATTTGGACTATAGGCAAAGGACATTCCAGTTCTATTGAACAACCTTTTACTTCACAAAGCTAGCATAACAGCTTGCCATTTTAGATGTCACACCCTCAAAATCCACTAACGGAGTTTTACCGTCAGAGGGTGTGAACTAACAGGATCGGAATCATTAGCTATAATCAAACCATAAAAACGTTTAAATGAAAATAAGTGCGGAAGCGTAAAAACCAAAAGACAAAAGTTGCGTCACGCAGGACGACTTAAAAACCCGAGTAATAGTTAAAAACATGTTTGCATATCAGAATGTTCAAAAACCATGCATGATCCTATACCGCGCGCCCGCCTCGGCTACCTGAGAATAACATACTAAAAGTGTCAACACGAGGTTGGTGAGTTCACAAGTTTATATAAATAAAGCGTTTAGCGTTTTGCGTTCAGCGTTTTGCGTTCAGCGTTTTTCGTTACCAGATAGTGTTATGTCAATTATATATCTATAGGTAGCTAGCCTACAAAACAAGTATTACTAAGTGTTCGACACCGAAGCTGACTGTTTATCATTTGCCTTGCCACCAGGTCTATCCCGACCATGGTATGTGTTTAGCCAAGATTACACCCACTCGACCTCCAGTCGAGTTTAGCGTTGGGTGGGGTTTGTTAAACCCAGTAGTACTACTCAACAATGACTCGCTATTATCCAATACTAAACGGTTCGATGTGAATGAAGGACTTTAGTTATTGCGTTTGCCACTTAGTCTTTACAAGTGATATATAATTTATATTAACAAAATCTTAAATGCGTTTTCGGAGTATGTTATCTCCCCAAGTGAAAAGCGTTTGAAAATAGTTTAGAGGGGTAAGTGAACTCACTGTTTGCGAAGAATTCCCAAAAATAAATCACCAAGTGATGCGCGTCACAGAAAACTCTCTCTAGCGTTCTAAAACAACAAAGAGATTTTCTAAGTGTCGGAACTATTAACGAGTCTCTAGACCCGGCACGTAGTACCTATGCAAATATCACGTTTCGTGTTTCGTTTGTGAATCGTGTGTGACTTAACAAGTACATTTGTGATAAGATACATGTGTGAACAATTATTTACGTGTCATGTATTAATAATGTACATCACTAGCAACTATTCCCCACAGGGGCAATTTGGTCAAAACACCACAATTATTTAGCAAATATTCCCCGCAGGGGCAATTTGGTCAAAACATAACAATTAACTAGCAATTATCATGTTTCATGCATTTTCACAAAATTCAGCAGCTAGTTTCACCGAGACAGAAATTCTACTTGAAAGATTATACTATACCATCGATCATAGCATCTCAATTAATTCATCAAAAATCATCAAAAAAGCATACATGTATTAGGTTTCCAGAAAATATTTTATTTTATTTTTATTCCACATATGTTTCTCAAAATGATCAAAACATTACAGCAAACTCATAACAGTCAAATTCATGCGCAACAGAATGCTATTTGAAATTCCCGTTAAATGAAAAATCCAACAAATTCAAGACCACTTGGGTTAGGTTCCTAACTCAACAAGTCAACTTTCAGAAGTGGAACCAACCCAATTGGTCACGTGGTTCATGAGATATAACATTTACAAAACAACCTAACAGCAGGTCTAACAACTCAGCTTTGCACAACGTTTTTGTAAAATCATAAAGGTTAACTTTTGCACGTCCAAAAATTGCAAATTTATATTCTTTAGAAACTAGACTCAACCTAGTTTACTGTAGTATCAATAATCCCAACCAATTTTCACATTTACACCCCGTTACAGTCAATTTAACATCAACAACACAATCTGTCCAGAAACTGTTTGCAACAAAATTCAACATAGTAATCATCTATAGACCATAATCCGTTCATATGACACTCTAGACACCATAACCACTATCCATGCACATCAATTACACCATACATACATGGTTAGGGTTTTATTTGATCTCAAAATCAAAGACACAACAATTAACATGTAACAATATCAATTCTAGTTATCAAATCATCATCAATACATCATCAAATCAAACAAAAATCATATGAACACAACATATGAAATTTTCGGAATCTAGGGTTTGTAATTAACCCATTAAAAATTGAAATTAAGTATAAAGGATGCATAGGATAGTCGTTTATACCTTCCTAGCACCTTAATCTTCAATCAAACTTGAAAAATCTTAATTGTATGTGTGTGTATGAAGGCTGATCGCAAGGGGGGGGGGGGGGGGGGGGTTAGAGGCTGCCGTCGGGTTTGGGAGAGAAAGAGAAAAGAGAGTTTAGGGTTTTATAATATTATTAATAATAATAATGTTACATCTAGGTCCCTCAACTTCCAAATGTTACTTTTCTAGCTTAATTAACTAGTTCTAGCACATTGAGTTAACGTTTTTAACAATGTTATCACATAACACATAAGTCTAACACATAGTTATCACATAATTATTGTTTTGACGTTTTTCGTTTATTCACCAATTGTTTGCGTCAACTCGTTTGCGTTTCGGTGCAATTCCCGAAAGACTACACATGTAGTAAGTGTTAAGCGTCATTTAAACCCTAGTTTAAATGTAATGAGGTGTGCGTTATAGATTCAATGATCTTAAGTTTGAATTGACGGAGTTGAGTTAACGGAGTTAACCTGAAATTGACGATTGTCACATCATTCCCATGTTAAAGAATTTTCGTCCCGAAAATTTGAGTCAAGTCGTGCTGAGTGTCTGAAAAAGTATGAAAAATTTTCAGTTTGTCATATCATCCCCTAGAAGAAAGAAATTTCGTCCCGAAATTTAATTCATACCTCCGGTGATTTCTGACGGTTTGTCGGGTTTCGCGGTTTTCTGTGTTTGGTCAGCCCTTCAAAAAGGTGAGGATACTTTTTCATCATTTGATCCTCGCGTTCCCACGTGAACTCCGGTCCACGTCTCGAGTTCCAACGAACCTTAACGATTGGAATTTTGCTGTGCTTGAGCGTTTTGGTTTCCCAATCCAAAACTTCGACTGGTTCTTCAATGAAGCGTAATTGTTCATCAACTTGCAGTTCATACAAAGGGACTACTTGGGTTTCATCAGATAGGCATTTCTTCAAATTGGATACGTGGAATACATTGTGTACGCCACTGAGTTCCGTTGGTAGATCCAGTCGGTACGCCACCGGACCAATGCGCTCAGTTATTCGATAAGGGCCAACGTATCGTGGGTTGAGTTTGTTTCGCTTCCCAAAGCGAACCACACCTTTCCAAGGTGAGACTTTGAGTAACACTTGGTCATTCACTTGGAATTCGAGAGGTTTTCGGCGCTTGTCGGCGTAACTCTTTTGGCGATCTAGTGCTGCTGCCATGCGGTTTCAGATTTGAACAATCTTTTCCGAGGTTTCGAGTACCAGTTCTGGACCAGTGATTTGGCTGTCACCCACCTCTGCCCAGCAGAGGGGTGATCGATACTTCCGTCCGTACAGCGCTTCAAACGGCGCTGCCTTAATACTTGTGTGGTAGCTGTTATTATACGAGAATTCTACCACAGGTAAGTGAGGTTCCCAACTTTTTCCGAAATCCAACACACATGCACGCAACATGTTCTCTAAGGTCTGAATAGTTCGTTCACTTTACCCATCCGTCTAAGGATGGTATGCTGTGCTCATATCAAGACGGGTGCCTAGTGCGCTTTGCAGTGACTTCCAAAAGTGCGAAGTGAAACGGGAATCTCGATCAGAAATGATTGAGACAGGCACTCCGTGTCTAGACACCACTTCTTTCATGTAGACGCGAGTCAGTCTTTCCATTTTGTCCGATTCCTTAATCGCTAAGAAGTGTGCCGACTTAGTCAACCGGTCAACGATCACCCAGATGGTATCGCATCCCGTCGGTGTTTTAGGTAATCCCGTGATAAAATCCATTGAAATGTGTTCCCATTTCCACATTGGAAGTTCCGGTTGCTGTAGCAGGCCAGATGGTTTCTGGTATTCTATTTTGACTCTGGCACAAGTCAAGCATTTGCTCACGTAGGTGGCAATGTCGGCTTTCATGTTCGGCCACCAGTAAAGTGCCTTTAAGTCATGGTACATTTTATCTGAGCCAGGGTGGATAGAATATCGGGACTTGTGAGCTTCGTCCATCACTAGAGTTCTCAACTCTCCGTATCGTGGAACCCAAATCCGGTTCTCAAATTATCGGACCCCGTCCGATTTGGTTTCAAGTTGTTTGTTCATGCCCCGCATGAGTTCTGATGGAAGATTATCATCTTTCAAAGCTTCGAGTTGCGCTCGCGAATTTGATCGGGTAAGTTGGCATGAATCGTGAGTTGCAATGCTCGCACTCGCCTGGGTTTATCTGTTTCTTTTCTGCTGAGAGCGTCGGCCACTACATTGGCCTTGCCAGGGTGGTACTTGATGGCACAATCATAATCCTTAAGCAGCTCGACCCAACGACGCTGTCGCATGTTCAGCTCCATCTGATCGTAGATATGTTGGAGACTCTTGTGGTCGGTGTAAATGGTAACTTGGTACCGTACAAGTAATGCCTCCATATCTTAAGGGCAAACACCACAGCTCCAAGTTCCAAATCATGGGTCGTGTAGTTCTTCTCGTGAACCCGCAGTTGTCGAGAGGCATAGGCTATAACCTTCTCGAGTTGCATCAGCACACAACCGAGACCTTGTATCGATGCGTCACAATGTACCTCGAAATTCTCTGTTCCCTCGGGTAGGGCTAGAATAGGGGCGCTAAAGAGTTTGGTTTTCAACAGTTGAAAAGCGGATTCTTGCGCGTCACCCCTAATTGTACTTAGTGCCTTTGTGAGTCAAAGCGGTGAGGGGTTGAGCAATCTTTGAAAATCCCTCGATGAAACGCCGGTAGTAGCCGGCCAGTCCTAGGAATTGCCGCACCTCAGTCGGAGTCCTAGGTGCTTCCCAGTTTTTGATGGCCTCTACCTTACCGGGATCGACATGGATACCGTTCTCGTTGATCACATGTCCTAAAAAGTGAACCTCGCGAAGCCAAAATTCGCATTTCGAGAGTTTAGCGTACAGCTGCTCCTTCTTCAACAATTCCAGAATTAACCTCAGGTGTTCTTCGTGGTCAGCCTTGTCCTTGGAGTAGACGAGAATATCATCAATAAACACAATCACAAACTTGTCGAGGTACGCCTTGCATACTCGATTCATGAGATCCATAAATACGGCTGGTGCGTTGGTTAGGCCAAAAGGCATAACCGAAAACTCGAAGTGTCCGTACCGTGTTCTGATAGCCGTCTTTGAAATATCTTCTTCGCGCACTCTTAGTTGATGGTAACCAGACCGCAGATCGATCTTCGAGTAGTAACTCGATCCTTGGAGCTGGTCAAACAGATCATCAATTCGGGGTAAAGGATAACGGTTCTTGACCGTCACCTTGTTCAACTCCCGGTAGACGATACACATGCAGAAAGTCCCGTCCTTCTTTCTGACAAATAATACAGGGGCTCCCCATGGCGATGAGCTAGGTCGGATAAAACCTTTATCCAATAAATGTTGCAACTGAGTGGACAGTTCCTGAAGCTCCGCTGGTGCGAGCCGATACGGGGCTCGTGCTATGGGTGCTGCACCGGGGGTCAATTCGATTTGAAACTCGACTTGTCGAATAGGAGGGAGTCCAGGCAAATCCTCCGGGAAAACTTCCGGAAATTTCCGGATTTGAAACTCGACTTGTGCTATGGGTGCTGCATCGGTATCTCTTCAATTCGCTTCTCCTCCGCGGGTTTCTCAACAATCTGCGCCAAAATTTCCGGATGACCCTTTCGTAGATACTTCTGCGCCTTCATGAGGGTGATAAAGCTGGTGGTCATGCCGTTTCTCTCACCTCGGATCGAAATGATCTCGCCGGAAGGGGTAGTAATGTGGACTATATTGTCGTGACATATAATCTCTGCTCGGTTCTCGGATAACCAGTCCATGCCGACCACGACATCGAAACTACTAAGCGAAAAAGAAATAAGGTCGATATCAAAAACATGACCTGACAGTTTTAACTTACATCCTGCAAGTACATGAGTCGTTACTATAGTCTTACCGTCAGCTAATTCAACAGGAAACTTAGCATCTAACGGGGTTGGAGTTAGGTCTAAGAGTTGACTAAAGGCTTTCGACACAAAACTCCTATCAGCTCCCGTGACAAACAATACAGAAGCAAAACAATCGTTCACATGGAACTTACCAGTCACCACGTACGGATCATTGCGGGCTTGACCCGACCCAATAACAAAAGCTCTTCCTTTACCATTGCTTCCACCACCACTGCCACTTCCATTACCTCCATTGTTGTCATTCTGTTTCAGCTTAGGGCATTCTTTCTTAAAATGGCCCTCTTGACCACACTCAAAACATCCCTAAGTCGTCATAGGTGGTTTAGGAGCACCCTTTGCCGCAAGGTTTCCTCTACATTCCTTTGCCTAGTGACCCATCTTTCCGCATCTCTGACACTTGACACGGTCACACGGCCCAGCATGATGATAGTTGCACCTGTTGCACTTCGGATATTTCCCAGCATATCCGCTCGAACCCTGCCCGCCACCGTTGTTATTGTAATTGTGACCCTGATTGTTGAAGCCCCGAGTGAGTTCGGGTTTACGGTAGTGTTGTTGCTGTGGGGGGTTCGAGGATGAGGATCTGGTGTTGTCAAAATTTCTCTTTCCGCTGCTCGGGTTGTTGCTGTTGTTGTCAGTACTCGGGTTGTCACGGGCTTTAGTGGTTGAACCCCTAGGTGGTAACGCACCTTGGGTCACTGCTTGATCCGTCAGTTTATGAGCTAACCGGATCGCTTGTTGAATCGTGGCTGGTCTGGAAGACGTTACCATGCCCTGAATTTGCGGTGCTAACCCATCAATATACATTTCAATCCTCTTACTCGGCGGGTCTACCATCCGTGGACACATCACAGCTAACTCGTGAGAACGGGTAGTGTAGGCTTCGATTTCTGAACCCACCATCTTCAATGACCAAAAATCTGACTCCAACTTTGCAATCTCCTCTCTCGGACAGTACTCTTCTCGCATCATGTTCTTGAACTCCTCCCAGTTCATCGCGTTAGCCAGTTCCAATCCAAGAATCTGTACGTTTGAATTCCACCAAGTGAGGGCAGAATCTTCAAGTGTTCCAGCAGCAAATTTGACCCTACTGGTAGGGGGACAATTACACATTTCAAACGCCGATTCGGCCTTCTCAGCCCAACGCAGGAAGCCTATAGCTCCCTCAGTGCCCTTAAACGTACTGGGCTTGCAGTCAAGGTAATTCTTGAAGGTACACGTTCCAATTGGACCTCCAGCTTGGTTCTGAACATGTGCGGCTAGAGCGGCCGCCGCATGGTCATTCAGCAGAGTTTGGAGTTCTGCTGCAGTCAAGTTGATGTTACCACGTCCGTGTCCAGCGTTTCTTCCTGCCATTTCCTAGAATCACAGCATAAGATGTTGAACATGAGTTTTTCTTTCATATGCAACACGCCATACATGTAATAAAAAGATAGGTAAGAAAGAAATAAGAAACAAACATCACATCACAACCATATATTAATCCAAATAATAATTCATGATTAAAACCATTGTATTCGCTACAAAGTATTTAAAATCAATCCTTAAAATTATAGAAAATAATAGTTTAGATGGAGACAACCCCTCCATCTAGGTGTTATCATCCTTAGATGTCATCGTCTGAGGACACCTCTGAGTGTGCCTCCTCCTCAGCCGGTTCTTCCTCCGGTTCCTCTTCGGGTTCCTCCTCGGGATCTTCCTCGGGATCCTCCTCAGGTTCCTCCTCAGGATCTTCCTCGGGTTCCGCTTCAGGCTCTGCCGCGTTCTGAGCAATTTGCATTTGTAAGACATCGCAACGCTCTAAAGCTATCTCGGTTCGAGTCCTTGCTACTTGGAGTTGCTCTTGCAAGTCTTTCATCTCGGCTTGCATCTTTCTCATAATCTTCATCTGTTGATCACTAGCCTCTTGCATTTCCTTCATAGCCGCTGTCATGCGGGCAATTTCCTCCTTAGTCTCAGTTCCATATTTTAACAGTCCGGAAACGTTCGCTCTCGTATAGCGCATGTAGCCCACATCACGCTCCAAACAAGAAACAACAGCTGCGAGCACACGCTCTACAGGTTCGGTTATGGGTGGTAGGGTGTTGGGGTAAGCAGGATGGTTCGGGTGAGGTAGCGGGGGAACTTGTTCGCGATAGACCATACGCCTAATCATATTAGGGTACCAATCCAAACTAACTTCGTTTTCGTACATGCCTCCGGATAAGCAATACCTCTTCGGTGCAGGAGCTTCGAGTTCCGGGACTACACGGGGTGGCGATGAGGTAGGTAACTACGGTTCCTTCCCATGAGCATGAGTCATCGGATCGGATGATGATGATGGTGGCGTCGACATCCCTACAGGTAAGCCGTGTATGCGCGCGCGTATTAGTGAAAGTGGTAAAGAGATAAGATAACAAAGACTACACAAACTTATGCAGTGCGTATCATTATAACTAATGGGTCGTCGCGGTTATAGTCTAGTATGCATGCAGCTTCTAGTTCGCTATAACCAATGGCTCTGATACCAATCTGTCACACCCTCAAAATCCACTAACGGAGTTTTACCGTCAGAGGGTGTGAACTAACAGGATCGGAATCATTAGTTATAATCAAACCATAAAAACGTTTAAATGAAAATAAGTGCGGAAGCGTAAAAACCAAAAGACAAAAGTTGCGTCACGCAGGACGACTTAAAAACCCGAGTAATAGTTAAAAACATGTTTGCATATCAGAATGTTCAAAAACCATGCATGATCCTATACCGCGTGCCCGCCTCGGCTACCTGAGAATAACATACTAAAAGTGTCAACACGAGGTTGGTGAGTTCACAAGTTTATATAAAATAAAGCGTTTAGCGTTTTGCGTTCAGCGTTTTGCGTTCAGCGTTTTTCGTTACCAGATAGTGTTATGTCAATTATATATCTATAGGTAGCTAGCCTACAAAACAAGTATTACTAAGTGTTCGACACCGAAGCTGACTGTTTATCATTTGCCTTGCCACCAGGTCTATCCCGACCATGGTATGTGTTTAGCCAAGATTACACCCACTCGACCTCCAGTCGAGTTTAGCGTTGGGTGGGGTTTGTCAAACCATCATAGCATCTCAATTAATTCATCAAAAATCATCAAAAAAGCATACATGTATTAGGTTTCCAGAAAATATTTTATTTTATTTTTATTCCACATATGTTTCTCAAAATGATCAAAACATTACAGCAAACTCATAACAGTCAAATTCATGCGCAACAGAATGCTATTTGAAATTCCCGTTAAATGAAAAATCCAACAAATTCAAGACCACTTGGGTTAGGTTCCTAACTCAACAAGTCAACTTTCAGAAGTGGAACCAACCCAATTGGTCACGTGGTTCATGAGATATAACATTTACAAAACAACCTAACAGCAGGTCTAACAACTCAGCTTTGCACAACGTTTTTGTAAAATCATAAAGGTTAACTTTTGCACGTCCAAAAATTGCAAATTTATATTCTTTAGAAACTAGACTCAACCTAGTTTACTGTAGTATCAATAATCCCAACCAATTTTCACATTTACACCCCGTTACAGTCAATTTAACATCAACAACACAATCTGTCCAGAAACTGTTTGCAACAAAATTCAACATAGTAATCATCTATAGACCATAATCCGTTCATATGACACTCTAGACACCATAACCACTATCCATGCACATCAATTACACCATACATACATGGTTAGGGTTTTATTTGATCTCAAAATCAAAGACACAACAATTAACATGTAACAATATCAATTCTAGTTATCAAATCATCATCAATACATCATCAAATCAAACAAAAATCATATGAACACAACATATGAAATTTTCGGAATCTAGGGTTTGTAATTAACCCATTAAAAATTGAAATTAAGTATAAAGGATGCATAGGATAGTCGTTTATACCTTCCTAGCACCTTAATCTTCAATCAAACTTGAAAAATCTTGATTGTATGTGTGTGTATGAAGGCCGATCGCAAGGGGGGGGGGGTTAGAGGCTGCCGTCGGGTTTGGGAGAGAAAGAGAGAAGAGAGTTTAGGGTTTTATAATATTATTAATAATAATAATAATGTTACATCTAGGTCCCTCCACTTCCAAATGTTACTTTTCTAGCTTAATTAACTAGTTCTAGCACATTGAGTTAACGTTTATAACAATGTTATCACATAACACAAAAGTCTAACACATAGTTATCACATAATTATTGTTTTGACGTTTTTCGTTTATTCACCAATTGTTTGCGTCAACTCGTTTGCGTTTCGGTGCAATTCCCGAAAGACTACACATGTAGTAAGTGTTAAGTGTCATTTAAACCCTAGTTTAAATGTAATGAGGTGTGTGTTATAGATTCAATGATCTTAAGTTTGAATTGACGGAGTTGAGTTAACGGAGTTAACCTGAAATTGACGATTGTCACATTAGATCCATATCTTCTAAGTCATCAGCATCAATTTGTTCAAGGTCCTCTCGAACCACACTAGTATGAATAAGATTCTTAGCCACAAAGGCATTGTAGGATTCAGTAAACGTTGAAATAGATCTTGATATTCATTTCCTTGATTAACATTGCCACCACCATAAGGAGCATGTCCACTGGCCATGGAGGTTGTATCATTGTCATCAATCATTTGGACATTAAATTTGGATTGTCCACCTTGACTGTGTGTACTGCCAGCAACAAACCCCCTTGGTGTGTCACCACCAAATTCACTTGGCTCTTCTATGATAGGAATCTATTGTTGATTTTTTGTTGACAGATTTCCCATGGGTGCTATAAGAGCATTTGTCACTTGAAAACTTGGTATGTCTTCTTTGATCATGTTATTCTCTATCATCTCATGTTCAACTGTTTGTAAAAAGCATATGATATCATCTAGCTTCAATTGAGGAAAATTTTCCTTTTCTTTAATGAATTTACTAGTACTGTACTATTCACCCGAAATAATGACAATAACTTCTTGGTAAAATCGAAATCAGTGATTGCAAGATTAGTTGTTCTAATTCCATTCACAATTGCCACGAATCTTTGCAACACAGACCTCAGTTTTTCACCTTCTCAAAACTTGAATCGGTCAAGTTCTGACTTCAATCGATTCGTCTTAATGTTCTTCAACTCGGTGTTGCCTTCAAAAATTTCAACAATAGCATCAAACATTTCTTTGGCTATGGTGTGATAAACTACACTTGTCAAGATTTCCCACGATAGAGCTAGCTTCAACAATGATAATGCTCTGTCAGCTTTCTTTTTCATTCGACTTTCAAGTGTTTGACTGTTTGCTATTCCATCCGGCACATAAGGCCTATTCTTAATAGAGTTCCACATCTCAACATCATTTTAATAGACGGCAACTTCGAATAACACCTTCCATTTGATTTAATTTTCATGTCCATACAGCCTAGGAACCTTGCTCATACGTTGATCCAGACATCTTTTCGGTATTTTAAGATATTTCAAAAACAAGAAAACTCAACAAATTTAAACACTATTGGAAAAATAATCAGATTTGTGGACAAAAACCTCAGATCTGATATATCTGGACGAACTAGATCAAGATCTATAATAAAGATAAAAACTTTAATGTAGATCTGAGTAAGAAAACACTTTTAAACCTAAAAAAGTATTGTAGATCTGTGAAAAATGAAAAACAGGCCAGCTGACGTCACAAACCAAGGTAACAGTTGTCAGCTGACGTCGTTCTTCATCTTCAAAATCAGCAACATTCAACAACAGTTCTTCACAAAAATAGCAGAAACAAGCTATGATACCACTTGTCGGTCCCTCTCTCTGGATAGCTCACTCTATAGATCACACACTCAATATCGTAACCCACACCGAAGTGTCGACAAGAAGGTTAACGACACTACTACTTTGTAAAGAACAATAGAGTATTAAAGGCGGAATCAATAACACTCTAAATGTTGCAAACAAGACACTAAAGTAACAAACACACACAATTAACTCAAAAGATTTCCATTAATATTATGACGGATAAAATGAAAATCGATTAGGGTTTAAAGATGGAATGTCATGATCTATGGCAGCTTTCCGTACAGGAGTGAGTCTGCCGTCAAATCATTATATTCGCTAGTCTGTCGTTTAGGTGTGTTTTTTAGGCGTACCCTAAAAGTTTCCTTTTATAGGCCTTCTCTAACACCTGACATTCCCTTTTTAAAAACCCTAATGATTAATACAATCATATTAAAACGTATTAAAATAAATGCTAAGTGTAAACAGGTCTTCGGGCAAGCTTTGCAACATTTGTCTTTAGCGAGCAGACCTGGCAACCATTAAGTGTGCTGGAGAACAGTCCTCCGGGCAAGCTTTACTTAGAATATTTTCTTTAGAAAATATTCATCTAGCAGACTTCAATCCTCTTGACTATATCAAACTTTGCTCGATAAAGTCCAACGAGCAAACTTGCTCTTCAGAGATCCCTTCAACCTCTTTGTTAACTTAACTTATTAAGCAAACCCATGTTTGTTGGTAACACTCTAGATTGCTTTGATTTGAACCTTGCTTGTTTGAAGTCCTTAAGTAATTTCTGTATCAACTTCCTTTAAGCTTGCTAGGACCACTGTTTATTAAGAATAAACCTTGCTAGATTTACCAAAGGACTTGGTTTTAGCTTGGCTTAGTCAAGAGTTTGCTATGAAACAAACCTTGCTTGACTTTAAAAAAAACTTTCTAGACAAAGTGAACCTTGCTTGGTTTATCACTTAAGAGGAATTCTAGAAGATAACCTTGCTGGGAAAGCAAAATACCTTGCTAGACCAATTAAAAGCTTGCTGGAAGGCCTAAGCTTGCTTGGTTTCCATACTTAGCCGTTTTTCAGGGAGGTTGAGAAAATTCTAATCTTCATTCAGTCTTTTCTCATCCCAACAAATGTTACAATTGTGGTGATTTTCGGAATTTTTCTAATGAATGTGATAAACCAAGGAAAGAGTATTCTCCAGACTCTATGACTCAAGATAAAAACTCAACAAAGAAATATAACAATGAGTCGAATAAGATGCCTAAGAAACCCTTAGATCTACCAAAGCAAAATGGGACCAAGGCCATGGTGGTACAAGATGGTATAGATTGGTCTAGAAGTGTGACATTCGTCAATTTCAGGTTCTATTTGTATTCGTTTGTGGATTCGTTTATCACGTAAACCGACCCGATTTATATCCCGAACATTTCAAATATATAAAATATTGAATTTTATGTTACTAAATCATTCTCACATGTTCAATTTGAAAAAACCTTTTTACGGATTTGAAAACGCATTTAAAACGAGTAAATTGCATCAAAAACGAACTTACGGTACGCGTAACGAATCACGCAAGACAAGCTGACCAACCCCACCCGTAGGGGGCGCCGCATATCGCGGCCAACAAGGGGCAGGGGGTCGCGGGTGGCGGCCTCACGTCTGCAAGTATATTTTTTTGTTGTTGTGTATGGTTCATATCACTTTACCCAATCCGAATTTTCTACCCATTATACCTCTTGCTTATCCTCTCAACCTTATCCCCTATTATCAAGACACTATACTTCATTCATCCTTGCTCTCACTTAATCTTTTCTCCAAATTCTCTCTCAATTCTTAAGATTCAAAGGTTGTTCTTCATATTCTTAGTAGTTGACTTCTCAAGTCAAATTAACCCTAATTTTTCATTCTAACTTGTTCATATAGTTTTACTAACATTTGAATATGGTGGTACAACATATATATAATATACACACCTTGTTATTGGTAGTTACTTCTCCGGTTCCGATAGGTGAGGTTTCGGACCTTGAAAGTCAAGGCTTCATGGAGGACTTACGTGGTCCTTGTTATATATTTTCCGCATCTAACAGTCTAACTTTATTTTTGCTTACTAACCATGCTTAACTTCTGCTCATTTTGGTTTATTTACAAGTTCCATGGTTATGAGTTTGAGGGTCTATGCTTCGGTTTAACAGTAAATAGCTCCAAACTGAAAACCGAACTTTGCTTATTAGTTTTTGTTAAATACTTGTTTAAAACATCTTTAATGTTTTATTTCAGTTTATAAAACCATTTTTATGAGTTCCATGGTTATGGGTTGGTAGATTCTAAACTCGGTCTTAACCCAAAACTAGATCCGAACCGTAAACCGAACTTTTTGTTTAAAGACTTTATTGTTAACTTTTTGGTTGTAAAACTTAAGTATTTTCATTTGTACATTATTACACAAGTTCTTGGATATTTGGGCATGTGGAAATCATCTATGAACTTATTGTGAGATGGAAACCGAACCAAAACCGAATTTTTGTTTAATGACCTTATTGTTAACTTTTGGCTGTAAAACTTAAGTTTCTTCATTTATAAATTATGATACAAGTTCTTGGATATTTGGGAATGTGTAGACCATCAATGAACTATTTGAGAGATGGAACCGAACCACACCAAACTAAACTGATTTTTACTCGTGTAAGACACACAAGTGTGTTTTTAGCTATGCTTCGGTTTAACCGTAACTAGCTCCAAACTGTAAATCAAACTTTGCTTACTAGTTTTTGTTAAATACTTGTTTAAAACATGTTTAATGTTAAATTTCAGTTTATAAATCCATTTTTATGAGTTCCATGGTTATGGGTTGGTAGATTCTAAACTCGGTCTTAACCCAAAACTAGATTCGAACCGTAAACCGAACTTCTTGTTATAGACTTTATTGTTAACTTTTTTGTTGTAAAACGTATGTATTTTCATTTGTACATTATTATTCAAGTTCTTGGATATTTGGGTATGTGGAAACCATCTATGAACTTATTGTGAGATGGAAACCGAACAAAACCGAACTTTTGTTTAAAGACTTTATTGTTAAGTTTTGGTTGTAAAACTTAAGTTTCTTCATTTGTAAATTATTATACAAGTTCTTGGATATTTGAGCAAGTGGAGACCATCAATGAACTATTTGAGATATGGAAACCTAACCAAACCGAACTAAACCAATTCTTACTCATTTAAGACACACAAGTGTGTTTTTAGCTATCAAGACTTGTATATTTCTATAAAAGTAAAAACCGATATTAATTATTTTCTTAAGTACTTGGAAATGTTGGATCCAACTTGATCTCATAACAATGTTTGGACCGAAAAAATTGAACACTCGCTTATCGTGTGTTGTTAGTTCTAAAACAATAGAACTACATACTTGGTTAAGTGTTATTATATTTTAATGAGTTATCTCATAGCAATTAATATTCCGGAAAGTTGACTTTGGGTTTGACCAATTATCAAGACTCGAACCAACAACCCGAACACTCGTTAAAAACCCGTTTAAGTATCTTTATTCCCAAGGGAAATGCATTTTTGCATTTTTATCCACCTTATTACTTAACATAGATTGAGTAAATATTAAGGTTAGATACTTTAACCCGGTTTCGAGCAAACTTACATTTTAAAAGAGTTATTTCTATAATTTCTTAAATAGTTACATTTTAAACCTTAAAATTTAATTGTGTACATTTCCTATCTTTTTATTTTAAATATTTCTTAAAACAACCATTCTAATTCAAGGCTTTTATATTTATTTAGGCCTTGCTAGTTAGACTCGTCCTTCCGTTTTCCCATATTTTACCGACCAAGTTTTATACTTGAATGTGAGTACTTTTATTTCCCCGTTTTCTATCTTTTGTTTTGGGGGTGATATTGCATACTTATTTTAATCTAAATGTTTTATACTTGAGTCGTAAACCACAAACTTTATTGTATACTTTACTTAAATAAATGCTCGATTTGGTGTTTTATGCTTACATTCTTATGTGCTTGTGTTTACCACTTTTGGTTAGTTGATTCATAAATCCGTGAACTATCTGGTATTCTCTTATAGCACGGTGCCGTTAATGTATTCTTATTAACGACCTCATGAAATCCGAATCTATTTGATATTCTCTTATAGACGGCGTCGTTAATGTATTCTAATTAACGACCTCATATAAAAATCTTGAACAATCTGGTATTCTCTTATGGCAGGTATCACTAATGTGTTAGCGATCTCATTATTATCAAAATTGTTGCTTTTATTTATTGTTTTGTATACAAGATTGTGGCATTTCTTATTATATACATATTGTTCAATAACCATGAAATTACTCACCAACCTTTGTGTTGACAAACTTTATTTTATGCAATGTTAAAGGTTTGAATTTTGTTGACACGAGGGCTTGACGAAAAACGTTACCAAGACTATTAGGATATTAGTAAAATGAACAATATATTTCTTTACTAGTATTCAATTTGTTTGTATGAACAAGATGTGTTGTTTATTGATTTATGAAATAAAATGATTTGATTAAATATTGTCCCTTTAAATAGTTTCTTGTGTATTTGTCCAATCACGTTGCACCCCGGCATTTTTCGCCGCCTTTGGTCGGGGTGTGACAGATTGGTATCAGAACCACAAGACTATAAGATAGGTGGTTAGACGTAACGACCTAGTATTGTCTATGCTTTAGGGTCCTTATACGTGTTGCTTATACGTGTTTACCCTACTTGATTGTTCAATACACTTGCTTATTTATATACTTATTTATTTCATCAAAATCGTAATATACAAAAAAACTCGAAACATTCTAAGGTATCCTTACCTTACTTTTGTTTAATATTATATATACACATACACATGCATTCTCATAATAATCTAGGGTATCCTTACCTTACCGCAAAAAAATATTATATTTTATTATGTTCTATGGATCACGAGCTTAACTTGGATCCCGTTGTTTCATATATTCTTAAAGATTGTCTCATATGAGATGACCACTTTAAGTTGTCGAATGCCAGCGTTCCGGTCGACATCCTAATTTTCGATGTTGAAACAATATAACCACGGTGTTTCGTGGACTAGTGTTTTGACATGACGTTGTATTCCGATTGATTATTTTTGTTGCAATCGTTATTTGAGTCGAAAACATGAAAAAGACGCGGTGGTACGTACACATGTTTAGACTCCAACAAAGTACTTTATAAAGGTTTTTAGTGTCAGAATATCAAGTCATGGTGGTTCATGCGTGATTTTTCCGCCTTTAAATCTGAGGACATTATTTACAAATTTCAAGGATTTAAAAAAATTTTCCCCTTTTTACTGGTCATATAAATTCTCGTCACAAAATTCTCATTTGTATAACTCCATTTGACCGTTATGATTCATTCTAATGTGTTTTGATTTCACATGGTAAAGTTTTTATACAAATTTTCTCATTTTGATTTCACACCGTGATGTGCTTACAAAAAAAGGGTTCATTTATTACGATCTGTTCAATAATATATATATATATATATATATATATATATATATATATATATATTGAACTATTTATAGTGATTTTAACTTAAATTATTACGATCTCTTCAGTAAAAGGGTTTTATGAAGAATTTTACCTTAAATTCACAAGTAAATTCCCATTATATAGATTTTACATTGTCTTTTAAGTTTTCATACAAGATATCATAAAAAAATTATTTTTATAACGATCCCGTTTATTTTGAAACCATCATTTCACAATATTGATTATTTAAAAAAAATAATTTCACGACGTTATATATACTCTATATTATATAATATGCATAGTAGAAATTTTCATCACCCAAATATTTTCATAACAACTTTCATTGTACAATTTTTGGTTCATTATAAATTTTCCAATAAAATTTTGCATTATACGATCTTCCTAGTTTTAAATTTCTTATGGTAGTTTCTCCTTGATTTTTTAAGAAAATCACAAGCTTATAGCTGGTAATATTCTTGAAATTCTCATGCAAAACTTCATAGAAATTCTATTTAAAGAAAAAAATCGTTTATTTTCGATTCCTAGATTCACAATGACGATCATTTTAACTTACCATGATATATTTTTGTTATACGATATTAAGTAACGCACTTGGTAAAAATATTTCATTACGCAAATTTGTTTTTTCCAAAAACGACATTCATCATTCATATGGATATCTCATAGCCAATTTTAACATTCAATTTACTTATTTTAAATTTCTCACAAGCAAAAATTAAAATTTGATCCTTATAAAAATTTATTTTGCTTCCTCATGACAATCGGCTTTTATTTTAACAATAAACCTTAGAATGCAAACTATATTATCTTAGTTTTTCCGTGATATTTTCCACTACTAAATTTTAAGCATTGTCAAGAACGATTTACATTACGTGGGTTGGTTTATTTCAAATTTTCTCATAAATTATTTTACAACTTAAACCGACCCGACGTATTGTAACAACTCTCATTTTAGTGAAAAATATTTTAGCAATAAAAGTTGTTTTGATTCCCAAGCTTGAATCTCAATATTATATTTTATACATAATAACTTGTAATTTTAATTATCAAAATTTCATGAATGTTTCAAGCACTATTTATAAATTATGATATTTTCAATTTAATATTTATTATTAGCTCAAATTTCCTGAAACACAACCAAGCTTCTAAACACTCGTATTCCATCTCGAGCTACCACCTTAAGCCAACCATCCTTACACTACAAAAGTTTTCCCACGCACTCAAATCTTTCACCAATACGAACGAAACCTAACATACCAAAGTTATACCCTCACAAACTCAAACCCCAAGTAAATCCAAGATGTACAAAATCAAGCCAACAAACAGCCTTAAATACTTACACTTTTACGCCATGAAAACCTATCAAACCCATTTTCCCGATACTTCGAAGACATTGACAAACACACCCACAAATGCCTTGAATATATACAAACCAAAGCTTACCCAAATATGACTAAATCCTTTGACCCATGCTATGTCAATTCACCAACCATGTCGCCACACCGTTTTCCATCCAACCATAGAGTCGATATGCAAATAGCAACCCAAACACTCCTTACCAAGATTAAAGATTCACATATTATGTCCAAATCATATAAATCATCTTTGAAAAATCTAAGATTGTCATGACAACAAAATTCTATTCTGATGATTTTTTTTTCAAAGAGATTATTAAACGATTATATGCGTGTTTCCAAGGTTTTAAATATTGTCACCTAAGGTGATAAATCTCTTAATAATTTTATAAATACGAGGTTTCATTTTGAATGTTGAACGCGAGGTTGATTCAATAAAAAATTACAACTTTCACTATCTTGCATAAACTCAATGACCATGGTTTTTCAAATCTTTTTGGGACGCATTTATAAATGCTTTATACTTCATATTGTGAAATAGTTTTGTTCAAAAAAGATTTACGCGAACTATTACCTCTTATTAGCGCAAGCATAATTTCATAAATATTTTTCATCACAACCGCTTTATTTATACAAGTTCCTTTAACAATTTGGCTTACGAGATTCATATTTGGTAATGATTTAAATGTTTCTCTAGCTACACGTTACCGCGATGCTTTGTTATTGTGTACATTTTCCTGGAAACACTTGAATTGCTTTACTTAAGGCTTCATTCTCAACTTTATTCTATTATACATGATACGTGACTTACATATTTCATCATATATACGAGTCTCACTGGTATTGCGATTTTTTTTCCCATTGATGGGATGCTTCGATGGTAACTTTATGCACATGAGATTTCATTTTGTTCTTGATTATTCATGACCAAATTCAAGCTATTCAATAACAATTTGTGTAATACTTTCAAAACCTCAATTTCGCTAAAATTTCGTTTATCTTTTAAACGATATTTTCGTGACTATGTTATCATATTTGAGCATTTATGTAAACACGATTTTATGCATTATTCTACCTCGTTTCATTTGAGCTATTAAGCAACCTATGTGTGGTTGTCCGCAAGTTTTGGCGCTATTAAAAACCATTATTATAATCACGATTATATAAATTGTTTCACAATAGTGGCCGTATTCACGTTTTATCACATTTCATCGATTGTTTTGGTTGTTAATGAAGTGCTATTTTATTTATGTTGATACACGTATGCGTCACCTCAAGAGACTCACATCATTCCCATGTTATTACATTCTACGCAATCGTATTCTCAATTACTTATAACCTCAAGTTTGTTCACGTATGAAACTCATCGTACACTATTATTAATTGTAACGTCGTTTACCCCGACCTCATGTACTCACTTATTGGGCTTCTCATTTATACGTATCGGATTTTTTTTTTCATTTTCACTCTTTGGATTCTCGTTTTCGTATATCGGATTTCTCATTTCCTTTTATCGGGGTTCTCATTATTAAAAATTTCACTTATCGGATTTTATACTAATTTTGTCCCGACTTTCAACCATGGATTTTAATTATTTGCATATTCTTTCACAATTAATAACATTTGACTTCAAATCTCCTTTCGTAATTGTTTACCCTAAATTTTATTGTTGTTTGTTCTTATTTTCGCCTTGGTTTATATTCTAAGATTTTATTTGTTTCATTATATATCCCATTTTTCTACTTATTTAAAAGTGAAATCCCAAAATATTCAACCGCTGGTATTAGTTATCAATATTTGTAAAATTCAATAGATTTTATTTACGTATTCATTTATTTAGAGATTTCAAAATAAATATGTTTCTTAAACCACACAACGGAACGAACCATGTGGACCATACGACGATCTAAATAATTATGGGTGCACACTTAATTATCGAAATGCTCGTATGGAAGTCATAGTAAGTGCGGTTGTGTGCGATGACTTAGACCCGAAGATGATGGCAGAAAGACGATAGAAATGCGAATCATGATAAGGGCATGGTGGATACGCCATTGGTACATCCTATATATAAGTGCCTTTGATATGTTTCTTATTTGTACCGTTTTTCGAATCATGCAAGGATTTGACGTTATTCTTTGCTTAATTTTTTTTTCATGCAATTGTTTTACCAAAAGCGACATTCGTTAGTAAATCATCTTTTCTTCTAATTTATTTTTAATTTCGGGATGAAATTTCCAAAAAGTTGGTGATACTGTGACATTCGTCAATTTCGGGTTCTATTCGCATTCGTTTGTGTATTCGTTTATCACGTAAACCAACACGATTTATATCCCGAACATTTCAAATATATAAAATATTGGATTTTATGTTACTAAATCATTCCCACATGTTCAATTTGAAAAACCCCTTTTACAGATTTGAAAACGCATTTAAAACGAGCAAATTGTATCAAAAACAAACTTCCGGGACGCGTAACGAACCACACAAGACGAGCTGACCAACCCCACCCATAGGAGGCGCCGCTCCGCACGGCCACCAAGTGGAAGGGGGTCGCGGGTGGCGGCCTCGGGTCTGCAAGTATATTTGTTTGTTGTTGTGTGTGGTTCATATCACTTTACCCAATCCGAATTTTCTACCCATTATATCTCTTTCTTATCCTCTCAACCTTATCCCCTATTATCAAGACCCCTTCCTTCATTCATCCTTGCTCTCACTTCATCTTTACTCTAAATTCACTCTCAATTCTTAACATTATAAGTTTGTTCTTCATATTCTTAGTAGTTGACTTCTCAAGTCAAACTAACCGTAATTTTTCATTCTAACTTGTTCATATAGTTTTACTAACACTTGATTATGGTGGTACAACATGTATATAATATACACCCCTTGTTACCTTTGCTAGTTACTTCTCCGGTTCCGATCGGTGAGGTTTCGAACCTTGTAAGGCAAGGCTTCACTAAGGACTTACGTGGTCCTTGGTATATATTTTCCGCATCTAACAACCTTACTTTATTATTTCTTACTAACCATGCTTAACTTCTGATCATTTTGGTTTATTTACAAGTTTGAGGGTCTATGCTTCGGTTTAACCGTAAATAGCTCCAAACTGAAAACCGAACTTTGCTTATTAGTTTTTGTTAAATACTTGTTTAAAACATCTTTAATGTTTTATTTCAGTTTATAAAACCATTTTTATGAGTTCCATGGTTATGGGTTGGTAGATTCTAAACTTGGTCTTAACCCAAAACTAGATCCGAACCGTAAACCGAACTTTTTGTTTAAAGACTTTATTGTTAACTTTTTGGTTGTAAAACCTAAGTATTTTCATTTGTACATTATTACACAAGTTCTTGGATATTTGGGCATGTGGAAATCATCTATGAACTTATTGTGAGATGGAAACCGAACCAAAACCGAATTTTTGTTTAATGACCTTATTGTTAACTTTTGGCTGTAAAACTTAAGTTTCTTCATTTATAAATTATGATACAAGTTCTTGGATATTTGGAAATGTGTAGACCATCAATGAACTATTTGAGAGATGGAACCGAACCACACCAAACTAAACCGATTCTTACTCGCTTAAGTCACACAAGTGTGTTTTTAGCTATCAAGACTTATATATTTCTTTAAATATAGTTTACAAACTGATTTTAATTATTTTCTTAAGTACTTGGAAATGTTGAATCCAACTTGATCTCATAACAATGTTTGGACAGACAAAATCGAACACTCGCTTAACATGTGTTGTTAGTTCTAAAACAATAGAACTACATACTTGGTTAAGTGTTATTATATTTTAATGAGTTATTTCATAAAATTTAATATTCTTGAGAGTTGACTTTGGGTTGAACCAATTATTAAGACCCGAACCAGCAACCCGAACACTCGTTAAAAACCCGTTTTAGTGTCTATATTCCAAAGGACTTGCATTCTTGCATTTTTACCCACCTTATTACTTAACATAGGTTGAGTAAATATTAAGGTTAGATACATTAACCCGGTTTCGAGCAAACTTACATTTTTAAAAGGGTTATTTCTATAATTTCTTAAATTGTTACATTTTAAACCTTAAACTTTAATTGTGAACATTTCCTATCTTTTTATTTTAAGGATTTCCTAAAAAAACCATTCTAATTCAAGTCTTTTACTTTTATTTAGGCCTTGCTCATTAGACTCGTCCTTCCGTTTTCCCGTGTTTTACCGACCAAATTTTATACTTGAATGTGAATACTTTCATTTCCCCGTTTTCCATCTTTTGTTTTGGGGGTGATATTGCATACTTATTTCAATCTAAATGTTTTATACTTGAGTCGTAAACCACAAACTTTATTGTATACTTTACTTAAATAAATGATCGATTTAGTGTTCTATGCTTTCATGCTTATTGCTTACGTGTTTACACTTTTGGTTGTTTGATTCATAAATCCTTGAACTATCTGGTATTCTCTTATAGTGCGGTGCCATTAATGTATTCTTATTAACGACCTCATGAAATCTGAATCTATTTGTCTCTTATAGACGGTGCCGTTAATGTATTCTTATTAACGGCCTCATATAAAAATCCTGAACCATCTGGTATTCTCTCATGACAGGTGTCGCTAATGTGTTAGCGATCTCATTAATTAAAATTGTTGCTTTTATTTATTGTTTTGTATACAAGATTGTGGCATTTCTTATTATACACATATTGTTCAAAAACCATGAAATTACTCACCAACCTTTGTCTTGACAAACTTTTTTTTATGCAATGTTACAGGTTTGACTTTTGTTGACTCGAGGGCTTGACGAAAAATGTTACCATGACTATTAGGATATTATTAAAACGAACAATATATTTTTTTACTTGTATTCAATTTGTTTGTATGAACGAGATGTGTTGTTTATTGATTTATGAAATAAAATGAGTTGATTAAATATTGTCACTTTAAATAGTGTCTTGTGTATATGTCCAATCACGTTGCACCCCGGCATGTTCCGCCGCCTTTGGTCGGGGTGTGACAAGAAGGTTGTTGGGTGATTCATTGAATGAGACACAGCAAATTAACATGGTTGTGATTACTAAGGATGATGGTAATGTGATGGATGAATTAAAGAATAAACTTGTGTGAGGAATCTGAATTAGATTCATGAGTGTCATGTGAGGATCAAAAAGACATATTTTCATGTATGGCCAAGATTGAATAGGTTAGTTCTAACTCTTCTACTACCTCTTCTAATTCTATTAGTTCAATTTCATCTGAAAGTGATTTTTCAGATGGTTCTTATGTTTCTATGTGTTCCCATTGTGATGGTTCTGATTCAAAACTTGAGAAAATTCGTCATCATAATGAAACTTTGATTATAGATCTTGATATGATTAGACATAACTATCGGATAATGCTTGAAAATGAAAATTATTATAAAAATAAACTTGAAGCATTAATCGATAGTAATCATGAATTAGAAATAGAGGTCTCTAATAAGCAAGAAGTGGTAAGACTTTTGTTTTAGGAACGAATGAAAAATACAACCAAGATTCTTGAGCTCGAAAGTGAGATATTGGATTTGAAACAAAAACTGAGTGTCACACCCAAACCTAAGGCGGAAATGTCGGGGCGCGAAATGATTGCTCACGGCTCACAAGGTACTATCATGCAATATTAAATGTGAAAATATCTATTTATTAATTTATATAATCCAAATATTCAACAATCAACCAAAGTACATCATATTTAAAATAAAACCAAAATAAATTCAAATTTAAATTCAAAACAAGTCTTGATAATCCCTTCTAACTTAAGATAATCACTAAGTCCTTCATCTTGGCAATCAAGTCAAATGAAAATCTGCATATGCGTATAAAATAAAGTAGGTTTGTCAACATAAGGTTAGTGATTAAAAAAACAGTATATTTAAATACAATATAATACAAAAAGTGTAAAATTGTCCTTTTTGAGATAAACAATAAAGCCAATGGAGCAATTAAGTGTGTCGGTAAAATCATTGCCTTGAGAAATGGGCTTTGGCTACTACGACAATCGTATGATCATACTACTAATGTGAATATGATGGAGCTCTCCAAATTCGATCAAAATAAAGAATTAGACATGTAGAAAATTAGGCATTTAATTGATATGCACAAGATTAAACAGTTTGCTAATGTGAATACTAGATAATACGTAAATATGATACAATATGCATATGTCCCCAAAAATTTGAAAATAAGTACAAAGGGAAGTGAATTACTCACCTTATCAAGTGAGAGAAAAAGGTAAACGAGTTGATAAGAAGATAAAACTTAACGCTCTTCGAGAATTACCAACGAGAAACCTAGTTAAGAATGATAGCGGGAAATAAATATGAATTCTATAAACTTAAATATGAATTTTATAACTTGATAGGAATTAGGGTTTTGATGATGATCGGGTGTGTTTGTGAAAATACTTATTATTTAAATTGTTCAATGATTAATCAAATTGATTTGGGGTTAATTTTTACTGGTAAAAAGCAAATTAAAACCATATTAAAATTACAAGAAACAATGAAGAACTGAGGGTGAAAGATTAACACCAGGTTACGGCCAACATTGGGATCTAAAAACGGTCTTGGCAGAAAGTTATAATGCACTTGTGTTAGGGTTTTGTTTCATGATGATATGAGGGATGTGCATGAGAGTTTAATTGACTTATGATTGAGTGTATATAGTGTTTTAGGGTCGGTTAAGCCGTGTTTGGTAATAATTAAATTAGTCATCAATTCGTTAATATTTTCTACAATTAAAACATCGGTGTGATATGATATTGATTTACCAACGATTTGTTATGATTTACTTCCTTGATTAATCTGAAAATTGAGGTTCAAGAAAGAAAAAGGAGGGGGGGGGGGGTATATGAGACGGGATAATGAAGATGAAGAATATAATATTTTTTTGTTAATTTTTGCAAACAAGTCCCTAAAGATTGGTTGTGGATACATAAGGTGGTTAGAGTTTGTTAAGGGGTTGTTTTTGCACAAGATTGATAGTTATAACCAAATAAATACTAAAAATGAATAAAAGAAAACATAATTACTCAAAGGGAAAAATTTATTAATGACGAACAAGTCGGGTAACGATTATAATAAAAAAACAAAAAAAACGAAATGTTACAGTCCCCTACTATTTGGAATTTCGCACTGAAATTAGATAATTAGGTGTAGCAAAGAGATGAGGATACTTCAGTTTCATCTAATCTTCACGCACCCAAGTAAACTCTACGCATTGTTTAAAATCCCAACGGACTTTAACAAAAACCAAGGGTATGCGGCTTCATATGGTGACTTTGTCCATGTGGTCCATGATTTCAACGGGTTTTTCAACAAAATGCATGGTCTTATCGATACGGACTTCATTGAGGGGTATTTGGAGATTACCCTTGGCTACACACTTCTTGAAGTTCGACACATGAAACACTAGATAAACATTTAAGAGTTAGAGATGGAGCTTGAGTCTATAAGAATTATGACCAACTCTATCAAGAATTTGTAAAGGACCAACAAATCGCGGAGCTAGCTTTCCTTTCTTACCAGTTCTAACCACTCCTTTCCATGGAGACACTTTGAGCATAAATCTTTTAGCAGCTACGAGCGCCGAGAAGATTTTGACAAATTTGAGAAATACGATAGATCGTTTCTTGTACTAATTCCGGACCAATGATTTGAGATTCTCTGACTTCGTTCCAAAAAATAGTGGAGTGATATTTACGACCATAGAGGGCTTGAAAAGGTGCCTTACCAATTCTTTAACGAAAACTATTGTTATACGAGAAATCTATGAGCAGTAATTGAGTATCCCAATTGCCCCCAAAGTCGAGGACACAAGAGCGGAGCATGTCTTCTAGAGTTTAAATCGTACGCTCTGACTGACCATTAGATTGCGGATGATAGGCAGTACTGAGATCCAAACGAGTTCCCAAATCTGATTGGAGAGATTTCCAAAAACGAGAATTAAAACGACCATCTCGTTCGGAAATATTGGTTAACAGAGTTCCATGATGACAAACAATCGTATCAACATAATTTCGCGCCAAATGATCAACAGAAAAAGTTTCTTTGATAGGTATGAAATGACAAGATTTAGTCAAATGATCAATGATCACGCAAATATTATCATGTTGCTTACGAGTCGAAAGGATCTTAGTAATAAAGTCCATAGCAATATCTTCCCACTTCCACTCGGTAACGGGAGGTTGCTCGAGTAAACCAAAGGGTCGATGATGCTCGTTTTTTTTACTTTAGGGAGCAATGTATTTCTTCATTCCGGGCCACCGATAGATGGAACGTAGATCAGCGTACATCTTATCCGCACCGGTATGTATGGAATATTGTGACTTATGAGCTTCTTCCATAATAAATGTGCGAAGATTGTCACGATCGGGAATCCATATACAATTAAGGAAATAAATCAGACCATTGTGTTTGGTTTCCACTTGAGTTTCGGCGCCACACAATATCTTTTAATACTTATTGCCTTCGATGACATATTCGTATTGGGCGTCGAGAATATGCTTTTTAAGATCATCTTGGATGAGAACGCAAGTAAGAAGAATGGATTTGACTTGCTTCATACGAATGAGAGTGTCGACCACGACGTTCGCTTTTCTGGGATGATAACAAATCTCGCATTCGTAATCGCTAAGCAACTCGGCCCATAGGGGTTGTCTCATGTTGAGTTCCTTTTGATCGAAGATGTGTTGGAGACTCATGTGATCTGTAAATACCATACATTTCGTAACATAGAGATACGACAACACCAAGTTCGAATCATGTGTCATATAATGTTTCTCGTGTACCTTGAGTTGTCTCGAAGCGTATGTAATAATCTTGCCTCGTGCATGAGGACACAACCGAAACCTTGGTTAGAGGCGTCACAAAAATGATGAAGTCTTCATTTCTATCGGGAAGAGCAAGAATAGGAGCATTGAAAAGCATGTCCATTAGGGTTTGAAAGGCTTCTTCTTGCTTTGACCCCCACACATAAGTTTACCCTTGTGTGTTAAAGCGGTGAGGGGCAATGCAATCATTGAAAAGTTCTAAATGAAACGACGGCAATATCCAGCCAAACCGAGAAAAGATCGGACTTCGGTGGGATAATTAGGTGTTTTCTAATTTTGACAGCTTCAATCTTTGCGGGGTCGACATGAATACCCTTTTCCTTGAAAATATGGCCTAAGAACTGAATTTATAAGCCAAAACTCGCACTTAGAAAACTTGGCGTACAACTGTTCCTTCCGAATGAGGTCAAAAATGGCATGAAGGTGCTCTTTGTGATCGTTTTTGGATTTCGAGTAGATCAAAATATCATCAATGAAAACAGTTACGAACTTGTTCAAGTAGGGTTTACACACACAATTCATAAGATGCATGAAAACTGCGGGCGCATTGGTTAGCCCAAAAGGCATAACACGAAATTTGTTACACCCATATTGAGTATTGAAGGCGGTCTTGGAGATGTCATCTTCATTAACGCCAAGTGGATGATAACCCGAACGGAGATCGTTCTTCGTGAAGCATGCGACTCCTTGAAGTTGATCGAAAAGATCATCGACGTGAGGAAGCGGATAACGGTCATGACGGCAAGTTTTTGGAGTTCTTTATAATCAATGCTCATGTGGAAAGAACCGTCTTTCTTCTTAACAAACAAAATGGGTGCGCCCCATGGAGAAGAACTCGGGCAAATAAAACCCTTGTCTGAGATTTGTTGTATTTGGCTCGAAAGCTCTTGCATTTCGGATGGTGCAAGAGGGTATGGTGCTTTAGCAACAGGTTTAGCTCCAGGCACAAGATCTTAGGGAAAGACATCGGGAATATCGCGCACAACCGGGATATCAGATATCTTCTTTTATTTGTGCTCTTTCTCCACCACGAGAGCTCTGAACGCAACTTACTTCTTACGCAAGTAACGTTGAACTTAAAAACATGACATGAGGTTAAGCTTAGACGTAGGCGTATTACCGAGAACTTTAAGGATGCGACCATTTTTGAGAGGTATACGAAGAAATTTCTCGAAGCATACGACTTCAACACTATTTAGAGTGAGCCAATATATTCCAACAATAAAGTCGAAACTACCTATTTTCATAGGAATGAGATCGATAGGAACTTGACTTTATTAAGAGTTATGATAGAATCCCGAATTACTGAATCAATAATAATAGAATTCCCATCGGCTACTTCTACGAAAAACGGCTTAGATAACTTATCCCGATGCTTATCAATAATCTATACTATATATAAAAAGAATCCTAAGAACCTCTTAATTTTTAAGAGGTCCAATCTATAATGCAACATGTACAAGTTTCAAAGCATAAAATCTAAATAAAATAGGGGTATTTTTGACTTTACACAAATCACCAATAACCGTAACTTCTAATTGTTATTGTATATTTACAATATATACCCCTTAAAACTAACAATATATACCCATAAACTTTAGTTAACTTTTGTAATATTTAGAAATGTTTACACATTTTAGCCCTCATCTTTATCAAAAATTTTGACAAACTTACCTTTCTTTTTTGCTTTCGTCTATATTTTTAAATATATAATGTTCTTAAAAAAACTGAACCAACCATTACGAGTTGCTTATTTTTGTCGACGCTTTGATATAAACAAATTTTAAAACCGATTTGTAGATTATAATGTACAAGTCCATGAAGCATTAAAGTACAACTTAAACATGCAACTAATAAAAACCTATATAATATTTATGCACACCCTTCGTTCTATTTCACATTATCAATCAATCAATCAATCATACCCAGTGAAGTCCCACAAACAGCAAAGCTATAGGTAGGGTCTGGGGAGTGTGGGATGTAGGCACACCGTAACTCTATCCAAAGGGATAAAGAGGTGGCTTTCAGAGAGACCCTCAGCTCTAAAATACATATGTATAAGTAATACAAACAAAATCAAAGTTCAACAGTATAATAATAATAATAATAATAATAATAATAATAATAATAATAATAATAATAATAATAATAATAATAATAATAATAATAATAATAATAATAATAATAATAATATCAAATCATGCGTAATCCTCTTATCCCACGTCAATTTAGGTCGTCCTCTAGCCCTCCTCCCTTCTATAGTAATGTTTTCTACGGATCTAACGGGATTCGTCGTCTGTTTTCTCTTCACATGTCTAAACCATATCAATCTCCACTCTCTTATCTTGTCTGCTATGTTCGTTACCCGTAATCTCTCCTGAAACACAATGTTTCTTATTTGGTCTAACCTTGTGTGCCCACACATCCAACGTAGCATTCTCATTTCTGCTACCTCCATCTTCCGCATTTGTGCCTTCTTGACGGCCCAGCAATCCATTCCATATAGCATTGCAGGTCTAACTGCAACCCTATAAAATTTTCCCTTAAGTTTAGTTGGGAAACTCTTGTTGCACAATATACCCGTGTCTGCTTTCCATCTACACCATCCTACCTGAACTCGATGGGTCACATCACTGTCTAATTCCCCATCGCTCTGAACAAATGATCCTAGATACTTGAACTTCGTTACCTGCAGAACCACCTGCCCTTCAATGGTGATATGTACGTCCTCATTGTCATTTACCCCACCAAAATCACAGTGGAGGTACTCCGTCTTAGAGCGACTAATCCTTAAACCTTTTGTCTCACAGTGGAGGTTCTATTTCACATTATCAACTATGAAATTATAAAGCCAGCCCTCCCAATTATAAAATTTAATTACAATACAATTAGAATAAAATCAACTCAATGTACACATAAACTTCTATTTAGTTGTGGTTTGCTGCCTCATAAACTTAGATTAAAGATTGGATGTTCAATGACATTGATACGAAATATCGATCCATCACGTGGTTTATGTAATGGCACAAGTGTTTGATTTTACATGTTTTCTTTCATGTTTTTACATCATACTAAGTTATTCAATTTTGTATTACATAAATTAGGAAATTGTATGGACGAAACATATAAAAGTTTGAATCTTTGGTATGTGTAACTACATATAACATTATTAATTTGTTAAAACATATATAAGAGACTAAATTTTTTTTTCTCAGTATCGACACCTGCTATAGAAAATGTAGCAATGCAAGTAGCCAACAAAAAATAATCTCATCCTTCACCAAATGTATCAACAAAACATATGCATAAACCTCTTTGTGAATCTTTATATAACATGTTCGCCAATGATGAATGGTGGTTGAAAATTTATGATGAGATAATTAGGATACGAGAGAAGTATGACTAAACTTTATTATTATTGTTTTAGTTTATTGCAATGTCATTATAGTTTACTAAATCAGACAATAATTTTATTTCACATGTGTAATATTTATGAAAAAAGATATATCATATTGATGCTGCTAACTTGATACAGTATAAACAGTTATATAATAAAGTCTTGTAAAATATTATACGAATAACAAAACTAACTAAAGTACTATTATACAATATCTCACGAGTTGACTTATGAACCAACATAAATGACTACAACATTCCAAATTTCAGTCGTCGCCGCATCGCATGGGCACTCTACTAGTACGCGCAAATTCCAAAGAAATAAAACTCTTATCGGCACCCATATCAAATAACACTGAAGCAAAATTATTATCAATGAAAAATGTACCATTCACCACGTCGCTAGAGCTTTGAGCTTGATTCACATTCATCATGAAAGCATGTCCATTAGAACCTTGATGGGTTTGAGCAACTTGATTCAATGGGGTGGATTGGATAGTAGGGGATTGAGTTGATGCAGGCGGAGGGGCCATCTTTTGAGGAACTCGTGGAGTATGGCTTGCGATGCACAAACTTGAGGAACTTGAGATTGATAGGTTTGGGAAGTATAGTAAGGTGCGGGGTATTCTTGGGTTTGGTGTGCATGGGTAACATGGGATTGATGAGCATGGGAAATCAATGGACAGATGTTGAGGAGATGGTTAGGGTATCCACAATGGTAGCAAGCATAGGTAGTAGGAACACCGGGTTGAGCATGTAGGGTAGTAGCAGGTCTAGGAGCAGGCGATGCAGACCGTTGTTGAATGGCTTGTGCCCAGGCGCTGCATAGTAAACGTTAGCAAGGTGATCGTAATAATTGAGTTGGGTGCACAGTCGGCGGGAGGATTGATCAGGGTGATGATAGTTACATTTAGCCCATAGCAGGTGAGGTCCGGTGTAGGCTCTTTTCTTGGAGCGTTTTCATTAGGTGGAGGTTGGTTATTTGGTTGGTTAACAAAAAAGTTTTGGTGATTGGCTTTCCACTTCTTGTTGTTTTTATTGTTGTTCTTATTGTAGCATTGATCGTTGTTGTTTGAAGCAGGTTTGGGTTCTGCTTTAGCATCAGTGGATGAGTCGGTTTTGGTCTTGCCGGGGGTAGGCTTGGAATCCTTTCGGGATAAAGTACCATTCCTAACATGATCGTCGGAGAGGGAAGCAAATAGGTCCATAGCCTCACCAATGGTTAGAGGGTCACAACTCACCACCGCATCATGGAAAATCGTCAGTAAACTGCGGATGTATTTCTGAATGCCATGAGTCAAGGGGGTTACAAGGTGAGGTACAATGCGGCTAAGTTTAATAAAACGGTTGGAATAGGTAGAGTTATCTCCACCAATTTGCTTGAGCTCCCAAAACTCAGCCTCAAGCCTTTGCAGTTCATGTTCCAGGAAAAATTCATTCTTCATGGCCTCATTAAGTTCGTCCCAAGGAATGGCCACGGCCAACTCAGTTCATTGGTTAGCTTTGAAAGAATTCCACCAGGTGAGAGCTCGATCTTTGAAGACGCTCGAGGCAAACTTAGTCCGTTTGGCATCCGGACATTCGCAATGGATGAATACGTTTTACATTTTCTTGAACCATTGTAGGAGTTTAGTGGTATTCTTCTCATCATAGAACTGAGTAGGTTTAGCACTTAAGAAGTTCTTGAAGTCAATGTTGTTTGAAGCAGCATATGTAGCAGAACCATTCGAGTTGAGGCTCTGAATTTGAGTCATGATAGTAGGCATAACAGCAGCAAATTCTTTAGTGATCCTAGTAGCCAGTCAGCGGTCATGAATACCAGATTGACGTATGATGACAATAGTGGTTTCTTATTGAAGAAATTCTACTAGGAGCAAAGGTAAATGTTTGTAAGATAAAGGGTAAGTTACGTAAATGTTTATGAGTTGACGTAAATAATGAATCAATGTGAGGTAATTAGGTGAGGAGGTGAGGTTTGTTTAAAATTTAAAATTTACTTAAATAAGTTAAATTTACGATCAACTAACGAAACATATTTTGTGTATTGCCCTCCCATGAAAATTAAAATGGCCCAACAAATTAACGAATCATAAACACAATTGAGTTGGACGACCCATGAGCGTTCCATGGAATTTTAACTGTACCAACTTGGATGCACGTGACTTGAAGCTTCAGAATCAGATTCAGTTTCTGATTCGCTTTTGGTATTTAATTCTTCACCTCTTGCATCTTGAAAATTCTATGACGACTCAAACAAAGCAAGATTTGCTTGATTACTAGTTCTATTTCCCAACAATCTTTGGTTCCAATCAATTCCATCAGTAGTGAGTAATGCTTGTGAACCAACAGGCTTGATAGTTCAAACCCATAAGTTATTCTTTTGAATCATCAAACTTCTTTCCCGAGCTTCTGTCTTGTTTACGGGGTCCTGTGTATTCCTTCTTGGGCTTGTCACATTCTTTGGTGAAATGGCCAAAGTCATGATAGTTGTAGCATCTGAACTACATATCCTTTCCTTTTCTCTGCATAAACCTCTTGACCTATCTAACAATCATTTAAGTCCATAAGTTCCAAATCATCGATCGATTTAGTCGTAATCTTCGTCAGTTAGCTCGCTAGTGGCAATTTTACTTCCCACCAAATTCTCATAAGAGCTCATAAACACCCAAAGGAAAGCAAACTGTAGTTCAGCTTCCTTCATGTTAACATTTAGTGGTTAAGCTGAAGAATCACCAACACTAGGAAATGAAGTTCTTGGCCCGCTGGTATTCTTGTTTGATCCGGCAGCCATGAAACAAACATTTGGCATTGGATCAATAACTAATTGTGGAATATGTTGAGCGGTTTGAGAATGGAAAGCAATGATCGGCGCTGAACTGCTGCTTAATGGTAAAGATCCATCATACAAAGTAGGATCTTTATTATCCTTTGAAGATTTTTGACATCTCATATCATATTCCCTCTCTTCGATTTTCTGCATGAACTCCAAATTCGTCAAATCTTTATTTTTGAAAAATGAATTCTCTTTCAACATGAGTAAGAAAGTAGAATATGAATTCAACAGTGAATTCGTGACAGTATCAATTTGATATGATTGAGATGGATCCATCTTTTTCTTTGTTATTTCATAAACAAGATGATAGAATCTTGTAAGCATATCTTTAACAGTCTCTCCTTTCTACAAGCAAAAGTTTCGAAATTGAAACTTTAACATAACCTTTTTACTTTCTAATGTGTTTCCCATACTTCCCAGTCGTAGATGTTGGAAAAGAGAAGCACATATTTAATACTGTCCACTTGGTGAAAAATAGTATCCGATAAAGCCATGGTTAGTGTTAAGTAGGCTTTGGTTTCAATTTCTAAAGTCTTTTTCTCTTCTGGAGAATAAGATTCATAAGGCGTAAGTTCAAAATTAGTGCTTGCATCACCAATAATGGGAGATGTATAAACAGTGTTAAGGCATCTAGAGCAATCAGGATGTGCAGATCCAATATGAGTTCTAAACCTCAGCTCCCATTTTGAAATATCACTAAATTTCATTGACCGTAGACATTTCGAGTGTGAACTAATTTCAGTGTCCAGGTTTAACTCCGTTGCATAATCATACTTTGTGAAGATAACGTGTAAAAGTTAGCCACTTTTTACAAATATGAGATCAAATGATCAATTTTTAAAAGTTCTGGGTAGAAAATGTCCAATTTATAAGATTAAAGGTTAAATGTGTAACTTCGGTAACGAATGAGGAATAGTCATGATGAATAGGGTTTGGTTATGGTAAGGGATGGTGTAACGAATGATACCAGAATTATAACAAATAGTTATAACGAATGATAAGTTTCTGGTAACGAATGGGTTTCTGTTCACACGAATGATCCAATGACGAATGTTGTAACGAATGACTAGAGATCAAACGAATCAGCAAACGAATAGCTTAACGAATGGGTGTGCGAATGGGGATATAACAAATGATGTTTGTATAACGAATGAGCTACAATAACGAAAGATCAGTTATAACAAACTGACACGTGGCATAAAACGGTTATACTGTTCATGCGAATGAGCAGTTATAGTATAACGAATGAAACTTCATCGTAACAGATTTCCAAATTTCCAACAATTCCAGATCCAAAATCCAATCCAAACGAATTTCAATCTTGGATATATCATCCGAAACAACAAAAAAATCAACAATCAAACTATCAGTCTAATCGTAATCTCGTTCCGAAAAAACCCTGACCATTCGAACAACCAATTCACACATAAACCAGTCCAAAGTCAATCAAAATCAGCCCGTAAACACTTTTTTCCCACTAAAACCATTTAACACATCAATTCCATCGAATTGATACTCAATAAACCAATTAAACTATAACGTCAATTCATGTTGAACAGTTTCAAATTGACACCAATTATCAATCAAACACTGAATAATTGATTCAAAATCAAGTTGAACAGTTTCAGATCTCAATTACATAAAGTTGACACATAAATTAACATCAATTCATGTAAATTACAATCAAAATCACCTGAATAATCGAATGTATGGCTCTGAGTCGAGAAACTGTCACACCCCCATCTAGGGCCTAGGAGTGCGACCCATAAGTTGGTATCGTATTTGTAAATAATTCAGAGTTGCATTATGTTGCGGAAGACTTATCAAACTTTAAGGATAAAAAATGTAATTTTTATATACACAATCAAAAGACGAGAATTATAAAATACCTGTTTAAAGTTGTTAACAAAAGATTACATGTTTATGTTTTACAAATCACCATATTAAAATTTTACAAAATGAATCCGAGCCATCAGATATTAGTACTTCGTCATTTCCAAGCTCTAACTTTGTTCACCTGCAAAAATGTAATAAAATACGTCAGCAACGAATGCTAATGAACACGCTGACGCAAAAATATTATCTTTTACTTTATTACCCCTCGAGACTACGCCTGCCTCGGCCCAACGTGGCTTAGGAATAACAAAGTTAAATAACACATTATAAATATGAGCCTCTACGCTAGGTCACCTCAGCAAACACGGCAGCTTTCGACATAGTTAAGTACCCGAAAATATACACATAAGGTCGTACTCCCTGCAGGAGAGCGTCCTACGACCAAGGGTGGTACGATGATGCTCGTACATCGCATAGTACCACCTATGTAAGGATCCAGACATACGTATACCACAGCCTAAGGGCTAGGTTTATACCTTATTCTCAACGGTTTTAGGAACACATAGTTCCTTGTAAATAATTTCAAATAACAAGTTTGACTCATTTTAAATAAGTAAAATTTTGGGGGCGTATTCACCTTGTCTCTTTAGGTTCGGCTTCACTCACCGTCCAAGGGTCTTTCCCTTTCTTTATCTCGCACCTATAGTACGAGTATAAATATTTGTTAGTCGGATACATGATCCGACTTAAGACCTTTAGTCTTATATCTCAATACTAAATTTAACCTTTAGTTCAGTTCTTATTTACTTGAAAAACCTATAGTTTAAAAAGTAAATTATAAACCTTTAGTTTATATTAAAAACCCGACGTTTCTTCTTCTCCAAGAAACGTAATCTTTTTCTTTTATTATTTAAGAATACTCTTTATTCATTAAATACTATTTCATAACAAAGAATATTTACATATATACTTACACATATATATACGTATTCAACAATATTCATAATAATAGTTTCATTCATTTCTTTGTTATGTTTTCTTTTCTTTTCTTTTCTTTTATCGAGGTATCGAGTATATCCTCGACTTAAGGCTTAAGCGTTGAATATAATATGGCACGTTTATCGAGGTGGATCGAGTATACGATTGTCGAGTTTTAGAGAGAAGCTAGAGAGAAAAGGTAAGCTGAGTTTGGATATGAGAAAATGAAATCCCGGACCATGGTATATATAGGCATAAAATTGGCCCTATCGCGCTACGCGATGGGTTCCTCAGCAGACCTATCGCGTATCGCGATATAGGTCTGCTGACTCACAGCGTAGACCTGCGATGTGTCGACACGTGGCAGGCACTGCTCCACGTGGCAACACGTGGCAGCAGTGTTGCCACGTGGCGATAACCAGTGCCACCGTGTGCCACGTGTCACACATCGTCAGACACCCCATCGCAATACGCGATGGGAGTCTCTTCTGACTCATCGCGTAGCACGACTGGTCAGGAAAACCATATTTTTCATTTTTAACCCTCAGGTTTGGAATTTGGCAATTTTAGTCCATAGACTTTGGAAAGTTGATACTTTGAACTCGAAATTTTCACGTTGTTATGTCCTCCCCAACTTGAAACAAATCTCGTCCTCGAGATTGCTTTACTCGAACAAGTTGGGGTATTTCTTTCACATTTCAAATTCGAGTAACCAAGTATATTCGGGCCCTCTACGCGAGTCCCATTTAACTTTCACAATTTTCAACATTCGTCTTTTTAATTTCTCTGTTTTCGAATCTTCAATTTGTATTGTACGTTCTACGAATTTTAAGTCTCGTTTATTTCAACGTCTTTTAATGGCATAGCCAACGATTCATCGGTCAAACACTTACGCAGATTCGAAACATGGAATACATCGTGTATCCCTTGCATTTCCTCAGGCAGTCGCAAACGGTATTCAACAGTGCCGATTCGTTCGAGTACCTCAAGAGGTTCAACGAATCGAGGACTCAATTTTCCTTTCTTACCGAAGCGAACAACGCCCTTCCAAGGCGAGACTTTCAATAACAATTTATCGCCGACATTGAACTCTAACAGCTTACGACGGACATCGGCATAAGTCTTTTGGCAATCACGTGCCATCTTAAGTCGTTCTCGGATTTGAATAACCTTGTCGGTAGTTTCTTGGACTATCTCAGGTCCGGATAATTGACTATCTCCGGTTTCAGACCAACACAAAGGCGTTCTACACTTTCTTCCATACAACGCCTCGAATGGTACGGTTTGAATACTTGCATGATAGCTATTATTGTACGAAAATTCGATTAGGGCAAGTGGTCATCCCAACTTCCAACTAGATCGATCACACAAGCTCGGAGTATATCTTCCAACGTTTGAATCGTCCTTTCGCTTTGCCCATCGGTTTGTGGATGATAAGCAGTGATAAGGTTCAACTTTGTACCGAGAGCTTGTTGGAAGCTTTTCCAGAAATGAGACGTAAAATGACTGTCTCGATCCATAGAATACGACTCATTTATGGGTATGAAGTGTGCGGAATTTGTTAAGCGATCCACAATCACCCAAATAGCATTACGTTGTCGAGTCGTCTTCGGGAGTTTTGTGATAAAGTACATGGTAATTAACTCCCACTTCCATATGGGAAGCTCGGGTTGCTGAAGCAATCCCGAAGGCTTTTGATGTTCAGCCTTAACCTTTAAACACGTCAAACATTTCGCAACATGCGAAGCGACATCCCTTTTCATCCCGTTCCACCAATAGTTCGCCTTTAGGTTGTGGTACATCTTATCTCTTCCGGGATGCATAATATATTTAGACTTGTGAGCTTCGTTCAATATTTTCTCACGCAAACCTCCAACGATTGGTACCCAAATTTTATTGCCGAGTCTAAGGATACCGTCGTCACCCTTGACTAACGAGTCAATGGTGCCATTTCGTTTTTCGTCGAAGATTTGGTTTTCATTGATCGCTTGAGTTTGAGAAGATTTGATTTGTTCGAAAAGGTCAATTTGAAGCTCAAGTCGTAGTGCTCGAACTCTTTTTGGTTTCTCGTGTTCTTTACGACTTAAGGCATCGGCCACGACGTTGGCTTTGCCTTCATGATACACAATCTCACAATCATAGTCGTTAAGAGTCTCCATCCATCGCCGTTGGCGCATGTTGAGCTCTTTTTGATCAAAGATGTGTTTCAAGCTTTTGTGATCAGTGTACACGGTAAATCATACTCCATAGAGATAGTGCCTCCATATCTTAAGTGCAAAGATTATGGCGCCTAACTCTAGATCATGAGTCGTGTAGTTCTTTTCGTGTACTTTGAGTTGTCGAGAGGCGTAAGCGATTACCTTCTTACGTTGCATTAGTACGCATCCAAAACCCGAATGGGACGCGTCACTAAAGACTACAAAATCCTCAGTACCTTCTGGCAAAGCCAAGATAGGTGCTTGGGTGAGCTTTTGTTTAAGTATATCAAACGCCTCTTGTTGCTTCGTTCCCCATTCATACTTGATGTTTTTACGAGTTAGAGAAGTTAAGGGAACAGCGATACGAGAGAAGTTTTTGATGAACCTACGGTAGTAGCCGGCCAAACCTAAGAAACTTCGGATCTCAGTTGGCGACTTCGGGATCTCCCACTTAGAGATAGCTTCAATCGTAGCGGGGTCCACTTGAATACCGTTGACGTTAATGATATGACCAAGAAATTTCACTTCGTGCAACCATAACTCGCACTTTGAGAACTTGGCGTACAACTTCTCGGTTCTAAGAATTTCAAGCAAAGTACGAAGGTGGACTTCATGATCGGCCTTAGACTTAGAGTAAATGAGTATGTCGTCGATAAACACAATAACAAGTTTATCTAAGTAAGGCTTGAAAATACGGTTCATCATC